>NC_062199.1:2472742-2475242 GCF_912470025.1 Vespa velutina | reverse complement strand
ATTAATATTATTATTATTATAGTAGGTAATAAATAATTTAAACGTTTTTATCGATTATTATGAATGTTAAAACAAATAAGTTTAATCCAACTGATATAATACATATTTTTGTATATAAAAAATGTATTATAACTCATTATCGTTTTATATTTATGTGTCTATTTAATTAGTATAATAATAAAAAAATATCTACAATATTATTATATATTTAAGTTTAAAAACTAAGTATAATAATTTATATGTGAAAATAAACAGGGAATAATTATAACGATCGTTATTTATTATTGTAATCGTAAATGAAAATAATTATGTGAAAAATCGTAATAGGTTTTTCAACGTTGGAAAGAACAATGAATATATGAGAATATGTATGTTGTTACATGGAATAAATGTGAAATGATATTCGAGTATCAGAAATATTTATATCCTCTCTCTTTCTCTTTCTATTTTATCGAAAGTACGCCATTGGTCATCATCAGTCGAACTCGATTCACGTTATCCGGAAAAATTAATTGGATTTTTTATTCTTTGTCTTCGAACTATTTGTCATTATATATTACAGTAGATTCACTTACAAACGTTCTTTCAAAGAATTTTCGCTCCTGACCTGAGATAACTTGGCTTTAGAGTTTCCAAAGAAAATGATGTAATATAATATCAGTATTTTGTTTCATTCTTAACGAGCAAGATATATGAATAAATTTATATATATATATATATATATATATATATATATATATATATGTACACAAAGTTTTTTATAAATATTAACGATATGTATAAGTATATTCGATTTCTATATAATTACTTTTTTAAATTAAACTTCGAGTAACAATTCTTATTTCTTTTCTCTCTTTTCTTTTTGATTTTTTTTTTGGTTTTTGCTTTTCGTAAAAATTATTTTTTAATATTTTATATATATTTGGTTGTTTTTATTTTAGTTGCGTTATTTAATTTTATTGCGTTACGATTTAAACGAGATAGTGGTATTAAATAATATATTAAAAGGAAAAAAAAAAAATATATATATATATATAGAAAGAGAGAGAGAGAGAGAGAGAGAGAGAGAGAGAGAAAGAGAGAAATAGATCGATATAGCTATTTCACTAGGTAACATTATTTATATGAAATATAATCGGCTGAAAAAATTTTTAGCACGTACGTTTAAATAAAATCGATTTTTTAATTCATTCGTTCAATGCAGACATATAGTAGGATTATAATATTCGGAGCAACGATTTCGCATTCACGAATCGTTGATTTTAATTTATTCCTTCGTTTTTCTCTCTCTTTCTCTCTCTCTTTGAATATAAATATGTACACATATATATATAGCTTTTATTTTCGAAAGTTGTAAAAATTCAAAAATCCCTTAAAAAAAAAAAAAAAAAAAAAAAAAAAAAAAAAATGAAAAAAAAAAGATGAAATACTTTTCTTTACACGAATAATAAAAAGAAGATATCTGTACAGAAAATTACGATCTCTCTCTCTCTCTCTCTCTCTCTCTCTCTCTCTCTCTCTTTATATATATATATATGTCGAATTATTAAAAATCGAAAAAAAAAACAGAAACGAAAAAGAAATTATCGATTGTTCCAGAATCAAAGTACATGACCTTATATACCTATCTAAGTCTCATGAGAACGATCTCAAAAGGTATATACACGTATATATTATACATATATATATATATATATATATATATATATATATATATATATATATATATAGACGTGTATTTATGTATGTGTAGAATATATTCTGAAGAAGACGAACGTTTCAACTTGCGTGACATGAACACGATCAGTGCTTCTTTGGAGGTTTATCCCAAGAGGTAAGAAATATTTTCGGTAAGAGATGTTCTTGCTAGGCGAAGAAGACATCATTCGATCGATATCTCGAACTATCGATAGAATATGATAGTAGTAATAATAGTTATACATACATACATAAATGTATGATGCGAATTTTAAAAAGGTAATTCTATTTTATTACCCCTTCGCCAATTTTTATTATACATTCGACGATATATTATTAATAATTATTATAGATGGATGAAAATAAGAAAAAGAAGAAAAAGAAAAAAAGAAAAGAAAAAAAAAAGAAAGAAAGGAAAAAGTAATTAGCAAATTTCGTACATTTAAAAATCTAATGAGTATCATAATCGACGTTGTTAGATTTAAAACGTTTCGTTAGAATTCAAAGTGAAGTATATCATTGACGGTTTGACTGTACGTCGATAACATTGATATTCGAGCTGGGGAGCCAGTTCAAAGGGATTCAAAGTCACCTTTGAAGTTTACCCTTAGATTTTTATTTTTGTTTCCCCCATTTTCTTTTCCTTTTCCTTTTCATTTTCTCTTTTCCTTCCTTCCTTTCAAAATGATCTGCGAGAATAAGTAATGGTAAACTTGGGGATATATATTTTCGTACGTTTCGCTCAAATAGATATATGAAAATATTTGAAATAACTTTTTTTCTCTTCTTTTTTCTTCTTTTT
>NC_062199.1:2450242-2467742 GCF_912470025.1 Vespa velutina | reverse complement strand
TGTTTTCTTCTGACTCTTTCTCTCTTTAGTTTTCTAGGTCAGGCTTGATTATCGAACGATTTCTTATATAGCGAGATATATGTTTCCCTTCCAATATTATTCACGTTTCCTTATGATTTTTCATTTTCTAAAGGGTACTAGGCGAAGGACGAAATAATCGTTGAGAGTTAAATCGATTTTTAGATAACGTAGATAACTGTTTACCAAAGACTAAATGGAAGTGGTTAAATGTTTCGTGCAAAATAATGGTACGTGGGACAGGATAAGGAATATGTTTCGTGTAACCATAAAGTTGTCCTTGTGTCTTTTTCTTCGTATATGTAAATGACATGGAGAGAGAATATAAGGTAAGAGATTTACGAGGCACATACGGTATAGCTGAAATAAATAACAATTTCCTTTGGAATTCAATTTCCGTCGGAAACAATAATACGTAAGAGAGGATGGAGAATGTATAACGGGTGTAACTTTTCTATTGATTATTATTTATTGATTAACTATTCTATTGATTTATTATTTAAAATATCTCGATGATTAAGTGAGAATTAAGAGTAAGACAAATTTTTTTCTTTTTCTTTTTCTTTTTTTTTCCCCTTAAATTACGTGCAAAATATTATTCACAATATTTAGGATTCGAATAATAATCATTGACTCGTTACACGCTCAAGGGAGAGAAATTAAGACGATAACTTCGAAGGAACATTAAATATTTTGCATAATGCTAATTATAAATAAAATGAAGTTACATTTGTTTTGTTTAACTGAAACAATAATAATTTGTTAAAAGAAAATTCACGGATATGTCAAGGAATAATTTCATTTTTTTTTTTCATTATTGCCACTTTTCAACACTTTCACCACTTTTCATAACCATAATTATTTTTACAAATGTTACTTATGAGATTTTTTGTCTGGAAATATTCCAAATACTAACAATAATATAATTTAATTTCTTTGAAGCCCCTACAAGTAGATTATTTCGCATTACACGAATGTATTAATGGATTGCCTATTGTTAGGGGAGGGGGCGGAGGGCGACCTCTAAAAATATGACTTTTCTTTTATATATATATATATACATATATATTTTCCTTTTTTTTTTTTTTTAATTTTATCTCAATAATAATTTAAAATAAAGATCTATTTTATCTTTCTTATCTATTCTTTCGATTTATTAATAAATTAAAGTCTCTCACGAAGTATAAGATCAATTAAAGTATCAAAAAAATCTCGTAAGACTTAGATATATTCGTTTTAATTTCTCTCTTATTTTTCGTTGATGAAAGATTATTCTCGCGTGCAATTTTTAATCTGCTATTCAATGAATATAAAGAAAGAATAACGAAAACCGAGAGAGAAAGAGAGAGAGAGAGAGAGAGAGAGAGAGAGAGAGTGAGCAATGTAGTTGCCATAGAATCTTTTCAAAGAAGAGATTATATTGTTGCGAACCATTTTGTTAAATTTTTCAAGGAATAAAATGTAAAAGATAAAAAAAGATAAAAGACAAAAAAATAGAAACAAGAAACAGAGAAGACAGAAAGATCGCTTTCGAGAATATTATATCAAAATAATTATCATTTCTCTGGAAGGAGTATTCGTTTATACGATGACATATATATATATATATATAATTTTTTTTTTTTTAATAATATTAGAAAGTACCGCGAATAGGCGGCATTTTCATTCATTTATTTCATTTTGGTAAAAATCGAAAATTTTTATTAACCTTTATACTACATATTCTTTCTCTTTTTCTCTCTCTACTCACGCCAAATGATTTTCGACGACCATTGATGAAAACGTTTCAAAAACACACATCTTATATATATATATATATACTCTTTATCTTTCTTTTTTTATCAATATATGTTAGATAAATAAATGAAAATTTTTATTAACCTTTGTACTATACTGACTGTCTCTCTCTTTCTCTCTCTCTCTCTCTCTCTCTCTCATTGTCCCTCTCACCAAGGATTTTCGACGACCATCGATGAAAACATTTCAGAAACACACATTTTCTCTCTCTCTCTCTCTCTCTCTCTCTCTCTTTATTCTCTTTTTATCTATTTAATCACTACATATTAAATAAATAAATGAAAGAATAAAATTAAATGCTCGATTTGAGAGGACATATGTATAATTTGACGAATAAAATTTTATTTATCTTTAATTACATATATAAATTATTTAAATAAAAATATGAATCTTCGAGATATTAATTTTTGATATTTACAAAGGAAAAAGTGAAGAAAAAAAAAATAAAGAAAGAAAAGAAAAAGAAACAAAATTTTAACTAAAATTTTGTTTTCCTATTAAAATTCATCCAATTTATATGATTATAAAGCCGAATAAAAAGAATTCTTTCGTTTCTCTTTTCAATTAACGAAATCAATTAACTTCGTTGAAAATCGTAACTATATCGAGCCACTACGTTCTTCTATTCAAAGGTACGAAGAGTACTAAAGCTACATTTATTTATTTCATTTATTTCTCGTTAATAGTGATTTGAGAGTTTCAGAAGTGATTAGAAAGAGGAGAGAAAGAGGAGAGAAAGAGAGAGAGAGAGAGAGAGAGAGAGAGAGAGAGAGAGAGAGAGGAAAAAGAGAGACAAGACATCCTCTAATACAAATAGTTTATATTTTTGTTTTAATGATAAACATTACATTTCATTAGATTATTTTTCTCTCTAATTCACGTTTACTTCATTAGATTTATGAATAATTAATAGAATTGTTCAGTTGAAAATATTATGCTTGTTTATGATCGTTTAAAATTTACAGTACACTTCCATTAACTTTGATATTAATTTTTTTCTTTTTGTTTTCTGAGATCATCCATAATAATTTTTTAATGGAATAAACAAAGACGTTAAATCGATCCATCATCATCTCTTTTTAACTCATCTGTTAAAAATGGTTATTTTTGTTTTACTTCCTTCCCCCACCCATCTCTCTTACCCCTCCCATCATCCCCACCGTTTCTCTCTCTCTATCTTTCTCTTTTTTTTTTTCTCTCAATACGTTGCGATTGAAAGCACGATATAGTTCGGTCAGTCGTAGAGTGTTGCTGTATCGATCCAAATTCCAGATTCTATATATTCTCTCTGTTAGGACGTCGAGAACGGTTTCCCGTGCGTTTACACACACACATACACACACACACACATACACACACACACGTGCGCACACGCGCGCGCGCACATACACACATACACACACGCACGCACACACATGCATACAATTGCGTGTACCGCTACGATAAGTGTGATAACGAATTTTACGTTCGTCAATTCTGATAAAAATCTGAGGTATATCTGTTAGACAGATCGAGATATCGATCTTCTGTGTTTTTCAATTTAAGAACAATTTTTTATTACTATCGTTATTTAAATCTTATGGTATTGAAAAACATTTTTCTTTTTTTTTCTTTTTACTTTCCACGTGAAATTGAAAAATACTTTTTATTCTCAAGATTGAATATAATTCCAAAGTTCGTCTAATTGTTCATGGGAAAAATATCGACGTGTTCCAATTTGGATTTTTTTTTCTCTTTTTTTTTTTTTGTTTTTTTTTTTTTTTTGTTTTTCTTAGAGTTACGCGTTTGTTTAGCTAAAATAAATTCTTTTTTATCTGATTTATGTTGACCTTCCGCATTTTTATTAAGGTTTCAAGGATTTAGAACGACATACGAAGGCGCCTATGAAGTTTGATTATCATCAATCTATTTACTTTCTGTATCTATTTGAAAATTTGTCATTTCTATGCATATGATTTAATAGTGATATTGCGCATATATATATATATATATATATATACATACATATATACATATATA
The DNA here is from genome assembly GCF_912470025.1 of Vespa velutina. Taxonomy (NCBI): domain Eukaryota; kingdom Metazoa; phylum Arthropoda; class Insecta; order Hymenoptera; family Vespidae; genus Vespa; species Vespa velutina. The sequence continues at coordinate 2,463,908 of NC_062199.1, read as the reverse complement.
TATTTATGTCGCTTATGTACATCTTTAACGAGCTCGAATTTAAATAAAACTATTTTCTACGGTAAATTATGTAATCTAAAATATGTATAATTATAAATAAATTATACAATGTTTATGATATTAATTAATTTAATAAAATAATTAAATCAATCGATAGAACGAGAAAATATAGATAAATTATCAAACGTTACGATATTATCTGAGATAGATAAAACAGAATACCGAAATTTCCGTACCGACAATTCTGTTTTATCGATAAGAAATACTGTTATCGACAACAGACTAAGTTCTACACAGACGATAATACAGAATTCTATAATACAAAAAGAATTCTACCTTACCATGCCCATAGACATTATCGACATTTCTTAAAAATTCAATCGCACTAAACGATATATATATATGTATATATATATATATAATTTCTACTATATGGATATATTTATAAAATATTTTTTTTTCTTTTTTTTTTTTTTATTGAAAATATATCAAAATATAGCTCTCGCAAATGTTTATTACGTTTAATGAACGAGTATCCTGTAACGATTGAATTTTCGTATGTAATATTGGAAATGAAATTGAATTATAATGCAAGCCACACGGGTTCGCGGTTACGAATTATCGAGAACGAATCGAAATCAATTATATTAATTTGACAATGAATTGATAGTTTTTAAGGATATATTCACGAATTTCCATGCAATTGATTTTAAAATAAAAAATAGGAAAAGAGAAAGCAAAAAAAATGAAAAAAAAAAAAAAAAAAAAAAAAAAAAGAAAAAATAAAGCATGAAACACAAACCAAAAAAGTGCAAAAAAAAAAAAAAAAAAAAAAATTAGAAAAACGAATTAAAGAACGAAGAGAAAAAAATACTCACAGTTTTCTGTACGGCATAATAACTTTGTTGTGGTTTTTTCCAACAATCCAAAACGTAAGAGGAAGTTGTGACAGATTTATCATGACAAGGATGTTGATGTGTATCAGACGTTTTTTCGTTGTTTTTGTTGTTGGTTTGTGGTGGGTCTGGCCATCGATCGAGATTACTCCAATACTTTCCTTTACGTTTAAAGGCGTAATATCTATAGATGACTATAGTCATTGCGACTACCAAAGCCAATCCTGTGCCTGCAGCTGCTCCAAGGACAGCTGATGAAACCATTGAAACCATTTCTTGTCCTTTCTCAAAACACTTAAATCCTTTTATTGTCTTTTTTTTTTTTTTTTTTTTTTTTTTTATCCCCTTTTCCTTCTCTTTCGCTCTTCTTCTATTATTTCTATAAAGATAAAATGAAAATACTTTAGTCGTATTAAACGTCAAAAAAAAAAAAAAAAAAAAAAAAAAAACAATTCATTCAATTATAATACATATAAACGAATTTATTTATTCGAATGAAATCATTTTGAAATTGAAAATGTTTCGAATTGAAAATCTTACGAATTTTTTAACATTTCCCTATTCTCTCTTATCTTTATATCTTGTTCATTTATTTATTTATTTATTTGTTTATTTATTTATTTATTTTTCTTCTCTTTTTTTTTTCTTCTCTTTTTTTTTTTTCTTTCACATACATATACACACATAGTGCGTTCGTACGACTACTATTACTACTTTCTTCTTCTCGCATTTGTTATTGTTATTTGTTTATCTTTATTTCTTTTCTTTTAAGACGTAGTCATCTCGAGATTTACACAGGAGCGAAATTATATTGTATTTCCCGTAGGAAAAAGAGAAGAGAGATAACAAGGTTGCATGCATAAAAATAGTAAAGGGTGTCGTCCTATTTTCTTCGACGGTATCTTATGACTTATTTTCTTTCGTATCTCATTTAAAGAACTTTCAAAAACTTTGTTCACAATATATGTACTTCACAATTTATTAAAAATCACATACATACGTGTATGTGTATGTGTGTGTGTGTGTGTGTAAATAATGTGTATAATGTATGCATATATAAATAAAAAGGAAATGGTAAGAATTGCTTTCTCTTTATTAATAAATATTTTCATAAATAAAAATTCAATTCTTTCATTCAATTTTATATATTATTATATACGAACAGATAGGATTTAATTTTTTGTGGGGGAAAAGAAAAAAAAGAAAAAAAAAAAAAAAAAAAAAAAGAGAGAATACGATCATTATACGAAATAAATCATAAACGAAATAAATTCTATCATGGATTTAACGAACCGAAAGAAATATCTAGAACGTTGTTATTTCGATTTTGACGATTCATCGAAACGACCAGGGGAAATCAATTCCGGAAATACGGTATCGACGATCGTATCCTATACTTTTTTACGGATTTCTCGTAAATCTTTATTTTTATCGATGACACTAACAAAGATGTTGTATTCTCGGCATAATATATATATATATATATATATATATTTTTTTTTTTAATTTTTCAATCAATCGATTTGGTACGTTTTGACAGATCCGATTCATTTTCGTACAATCGGTACGAATTTCTCCGTCAATTTTATATCGATCGTTAGATCGACAAACGTAGACGTAGACATTGATAAAAGAGAACAATCAAAGAATTGGAAAGATTACGGAATCGAATCGCTTAAGAAGAAACTGAATGTCGTTTATGGAAAGAAACGGAACGTAATAGTCAACGAAGATGTCAAAGACAAGGTTCCCGATAGATCTTTGAAATAAGTAAAAATCTTGTGAAAATCGATAAGTAATTTCAGATCATTACGAAGAAAATGAAAAAAAAAAGAAAGAAAAAAACATATCACGATTGGGTGTATTCAGCATTTTCAATTTAAATTTTGACAAGGAATTTGTACGACTTAGAAAAAGAAAAAAAAATAATCGTGTCTGTATTACAAGAAAGAGAAATTATTATAAAAAGTGATTGTCAAAAAAGTAAAAGCAAAAAAAAAAAAAAAAAAAAAAAAAAAAAAAAAAAAAAAATCGAAATCATGTTTTTATCATACAAGAAAGAAATCAATTGTACGTCAATGTGTTTTATTAATAATAATAATAATAATAATAATAATAATAATAATTTTCTATGAAATTAATAATATCGCGTTTATATGTAAAAATTATTATAAAATAAATAACTCAATGTTATTAAATTCAAACGAATAATGAATTGACGAATATTGATTTTTTTTCTTTTCCTTTTTTAAATAATTAATCAGTTTAACTTCGCCTTATAATTTCTTCAATTAATTCAACTTTATGTTATGAAACAATTCAATCAAACGAATTACAATGTGGAATATTCGAGAAGCCAATGTTTCGTCCGAAATTATATGCCATAATAAAATACCATATATCCGTGTTAAATATCTTTACATTATTGTCCTTAATGCGCTATTTCTCATGGAATGGATTATAAAATCCAATGGAATTTACCATACAAAGGGATTACACTTCATAGTTATTGTCTGATTATTACTAGAGATTATGCGAATAATTTAAGAATTTCATCGTGATTACGTATGAATTAATCTCTATCTCTCTCTCTCTCTCTCTCTGTTTCTTCCTCTTTCTGTATCTTTAATTGATTTTCATGAATTTCTTTATCGATTAAAAGTCATTTAATATTTTATTTAATCGTAAAAATGAAAAAAAAAAAAAAAAAAAAAAAAAAAAAAAAAAAAAAAATCATTCTTTTTATTCCTCTCTTTCTTTTATTTTTTTTGTTTTGTTTTTTTTTCCCCCTCCTTTTCCTCATACGAATATTACATAAAGTGCAATACAAATTTTTTCATACTCATTATTATCTGTTTTCTTTATTCTCTCTTCTTCTTTTTTTTCTTTTTTTTTTTTTTTTCTTCAGAATCTCTTTCTTCCTTCAATATATATATATATATATATATATATATATATATATATATATATATATATATATTCATCTTTGTATTAAAATATGACACGTGCCCAACGAGATAGGCGGCGTCATTCACGCTCAAGCGAATATTGCGAGCGTTGTTATTCTTGTTATTGGTCGAACGTCCAATTACACTCGTCTCGCAATATCATCATTAACAAGTGTGTAAGCTCGTTACGATGCGCTTAATAGATTTATCTCGAACGAGGACTCACGTAATATAGTTTTTTTTTTCTTCTTTTTTTCCTTTTTCTTTTTGCTTTTTTTGTCTTTTTTTTTTTTATTTTCATTCGACGAGAAAGGATAAATATATTGAAGGAAAATTGATTGTTTTTTTTTCTTTTTTTCTTTTTTTTTTTTTTTTTTTTCTTTCGTTACGAGAAAGAAAAATTTGAAAAGGATGAAACAAAAAAGAAAAGAATAGGAAAAGAGAACGATTACTCGATTCCTTTTTTTTTTTTTTTTTTTTTTTCTCTGTTTTTATTTTCATTTGACGAGAAAGGATAAATATATTAGAGGAAAATTGATTGTTTTTTTTTTTCTTCGTTACGACAAAGAAACTTCAAAAGGATGAAACAAAGAAGAAAAGAAAAGAAAAAAGTTAAAAAAAAGAAAGAAGGGGAAAAAAAATGATTACTCAATTCTTTTTGTTTTTTCTTTTTTTTTCTTCTTTTTTTTTTTTTTTTTCTTTACATAACGCTTTAATTCACTCTTCTCTTATTTCAATGATAACGCACGGTCAATAACGTATAATATCGATTTTCTCACGGATTTTTATCTTCAATTGAGATTTGTTATCTGTGATATATGGATTATAGTTATTCCTCTTTATTATAGCATTAAACGTTCGTACGATTTGATTAACCCCTCCTTGAAGATCTCTTGTCCGATTTGGTAGATTCGAAAGCGTTAAAGAAAATAAAAATTTCACGCTCCCATCGTTGTTGATGTTTAAGTATTTCAGTAGGGAGAGTCAATGGTATGCTAGACCGAAGGGTAAGTAGAAAAAAACTTACAATGCGGGCCGACATTTTTTTCAGTGTTACGATCGATCGGACATCGACATTTTTCTTTTCTCTTTTTTCTTTATCTTTTTACTTATTTTTTTTTTTTTTTTCCTTATAAAACAAACATAAATCTATCGACAGAGAAACGAGAAGTTATGCGATAAATGTTAAATAGTGTATTGCATAAAAAAAAAAAAAAAAATGTTGATTGATTTAACGATTGATATTTAAAAAATAATGAGATAATTATTTTTCTTTTCTTATTTTTCATTCAAATCTAATCATTGATCCTATTGTTCTATTTAATTTCATAGTATTTCTTTTCTTTTCTTTTGTTTTCTTTTTCTCTTTTTTCTTTTTTTGTTTTTTTTTTTTTTCTTACCAAACTACACTTGCATCTCTGTTCGGTTTTATAAATGAAACTGAATTTATTAATGAAATGACGTAAAATTTCATGATAATTATCGATATTAATTATTTACGATATTAATTATTAATTATCGATATAATTAAATTACACATTTGTAATTTGGGATAAATTAACGATGATATTCAGTCGACTTAATTCTAATTAATTCAACAAATAAATATAATTTCTTACAATTGGCGTTCGTTTTTCAGTCAGTTTCTCGGGTACCATATATAGAAGAAGAAGAAGAAGAAGAAGAAGAAGAAGAAGAATAAAAGAAAAAAAAAAGAAAAATGGAAGACAAAAGAGAAGACGAATTGGAAAGAATTTGGCGGGGAAACGTTTGACGAATTATCAGCGATCTTATTCGCGTCGCGGCGCACTTGCAACTGAGGACCTACGCGCCGTTCGAGGAGAGGCTGTGCGAAAGGGAGTTAAAAGAGGGTGAGAGTGAGAGAGTGAGTAAGAGAGTGAGTGAGTGAGTGAGGGTTCAACGGAGAAGACAACAGTAGGTATAACGAGTGGGAGAGAATTTCATTTTAGTGGAGGGGGAAAGAGAAAGATAGTTCGAATCATAATAAAGAGAATGGTATCAAGAAGATGATCAAATTAAAAGGAGAAAGAAAATAGAAAGTAAGTAAAAAGGTATCGTAATAATTAGACAGACAGACAGACAAATAAACAGATATATATATATATATAAAGAGAGAGAGAGAGAGAGAGAGAGAGAGAAAGCTAATGAATAGCCAAATGGCAGAGAGATCGTAATAATTAGAAAGAAGGAGAAAGAAAATGAATAGTAGAAAGACAGAGAAATTACAATAACAAGGGATAAGAGAGAGAGAGAGAGAGAGAGAGAGCGAGAGAAAGAGAGGGAGATCACAATAATAAGTAAGAGTGAGAAAGAGAATATGAACGAAGGACAGACAGATGGCAATAAAAAGAGAGACATATGATAATAAAAGGAAAGAGAGAGAGAGAGAGTGAGGGATAGAAAGAGAGAAAAAAAGGGAGGAGAGGAAAAACAAGAGAGAGAGAGAGAGAGAGAGAGAGAGAGAGTGAGGGATAGAGAGGAAGAAGGGAGGAGGGGAGGAAAAATAAGAGAGAGGGAAAGATCAAAATAAAGTGAGGAAGAGGAAGAGAGAGGGAGAGAGAGAGAGAGAGAGAGAGAGAGAGAGAGAGAGAGAGAGAAAGAGGATTATCAAAAGAGGGTTTTAAATAAGGGAGAAGAAGACGAAAAGAACAAGGGCTCACGAAGTTTTTTGCTACTCCTTCGGCCAACCTCGATATCTTGATGACATTTAACCTTTATCATTGATGGTCTTATCGGTCGCTTTTTATTATTTCAGATCGTGCAACATCCGAACTTTATCTCTTTGTTTATTGTTCATCTGTTTATTTTATCCAATCAGCTTCTCTCTTCCTCTCTCTCTTTCTCTCTCTCTCTCTTTCTCTCTTTCTTTATCTGCAATGTCTGTTTACTTTCTAACGTTTGCTTATTATTTTCCTCTTGTTTTCATATCCACTTATTTAATTTTATTTAATTATCTCTCTTTCTCTCTCTCTCTCTCTCTCTCTCTATTTTTTAGATAATAATTATAATAGTCGGTGGTGGTTGGTGATTATAAATAAATATTTACAGGCTTGTCTCCTTCAATCTTGGATGCTTCATAAAAATGTGATAAAGGTTTGAATGCCAAAAAAAAAAAAAAAAAAGAAAAAAAAAAGAAAAAGAAAAAAAAAGTTTCACGAGCGAACGTGAAAACTTTTTATCTGGTTTCTTAACAAAAACGTTAAGTATTGTATCGCTTTCGTTTTCGTCCCTACTTGAGTGGTTTTCCTTTTCTCTATCTTTCTTCTTTTTTTTTCTCTTTTTTTTTCTTTTTTCCTTTTTTTTTTCTGAATGACTTTATATCACCTCTCTACTATCTCTTCTTTCTCCGATCTGGTATATAATCGTACTTATGGACACTTCGTTGAAAAAGAAATTTATTGAAAAAGTTGAAAGGGAAGATTAACTTCGATGTGATCTCTCATCTTTTCATACATAATACAGGCTGTTACAAAATTTGTTTTTACAATTTTATTCATTGTAAATCGATTTAATCCTTTCTCGAGACTTTTCGGATTAATCGTTTCTTTTTTCCTCCCTTCTTTTTTTCTTTTTCTCTTAGAATCGTTAACAAGTTGGGCACAATAATTTAATCAATAATCGAAACATTTTGTTACCAATCTATATATATATATATATATATATATATATATATATATATATATTTATTGAAACTATATAATATCTATGATAACACGGGAATTAGAAGTATTTGATGGAGCGATAACTATTCGGTTTCATTTCAACGAAATAGCAAATGGTTAACGGATGGATGGTATATAAACGATGAAATATTGGATATACTGACGAAGCACATTTCGGTCTACGTAATAGAGACCATTCAGAATACTGTGCTCGAAATTCCTTCATAGTGAATCGTGTCCCTTATATGATGATAGTTGCATTGCATAGACACATGAATACAGAGAAAATTACTATTCACACGGGGTGACATTGAAACGGCCACGACTTTCTTTATATATACGTTTAAACTGCCTTTTAAATTTCATCAACATCCTAATCCGCTTATAAACGCTATTGTGTTCGTGGATAAAATCATTTTTTTTTCCTTTTTTTTCCGTTCTATGAGAGAGAGAGAGAGAGAGAGAGAGAGAGAGAGAGAGAGAGAGAGAGGGAGGGAGAGAGAGAGAGAAGAAAAAAAAATAGAAACAAAGAAAGGAAAGAAAGAGAAAGAAAAAAAGAGGGGAAAAAAAAAATAAGAAAAGAAAAGAGAAAAAGAGAAAAAGGAAAAAGAGGAAAAATTTGTAATTTTCCTTATAAAAAATGTAATCCATCGAACAAATTCAAGTAAGAACGTTAAGCAAATCTTTTTTTTCCAAGGATTGGCCATCATTCTTCTTTCTTATCTGCTTTGAACATTTACGTAAAACTCTTCGTAGAAACTTGATTGGAAACTTCATGACTGTAATTTCGATCGCGAACTGAATTTTAAACATTAATGTCACGTATTGGATCGAGTTGTTTCTTCCTTTTTATTTTTCCTTTTTACCTTCTCTTTCTTTCAACCCTCATAGATAATAAATGTTCGGGTAAAGTATTCAAACGTGTTGAGAGATAACAGAATGATAATAAAAGATCCTTTAACATGGGATACTCATATATATATATATATATATATATATATATATATATATATATATGCAAAAAAGAAGGCGTGATAAATATTTTTAATGTCATTAAGGTCATGACATATAAGATACCTTTCATTTCTTTTTTCCTTTTTCCCTTTCATTCTATTTCCTTTAATATTTGTCTTTCTATTAAGTTTCATCTTAAATAATAACGTTACCTATATTGAAAAAAAATTTATAATTTTAAACAAATCGATCGATCGTAAATAATCCTTGATAAACATTCTTGATAGGGGAATATTGTATATGCCTTAAGGGAAACGACGAATGTACTTCTCCGATGGGAAAAATCATTCGGTATGCTCAAGGTTTACGTACCAACGCCGCTCTTTCCATGTTTTCTTATGTCTCTCACGTTTCTTTGAAAACTCAATCGATATTACTTAAGGCCATCCATGGTGCCGAGAGATGTTGCAAATAAAAGAAAGAGAAATGATAGGAAAATGAGAAAAAAGAAAGAAAAGAAGATAAAATTTAAGCGGAAAATATCAAATATCAAATATAATTAAAATATTTCGATAATACAAATTCAAATATGGAAAATATTTTTCATGTACGCGCGAGATTTAAAACGTATATATAGAAAAATGCGTATTTCCACAAAAAAAAAAGAAAAAAAAAAGAAAAAAAAAAGAAAAAAAAAGAAAAAAAAATTCATAAAAAAAGAGAGAGAGAGAGAAACGATAAAAAGTTCTAAAACATATAAAATGAAAAAGTCGAGAGTAAGTTAGCCTCTGAGATGGCTAAGAAGAGAAATAATGGAAAAATAAAATCTAAGAAACTTTGGAAGATTGAAGGAGACGGCAATAATATTGGATATGTTGATAAAACCTTCATGAACTACGACTACTATTCTGAGAAATAAAAGCCCGGAGAGAATGATAAATGAAGAATTATTTATATATATATATATATATATATATATATATATATATATATATATATATATATATATGTATATAAATATATATATTTTATTATATATATATATATTTTATTTTTCCTCTCTACGTTTTATCTCGAAACAATATTGTTTTAATTAATAATATATTAATGATGAAAAATGATACTTTTCCGATCGATATTTCAATAATGAATTGTCTAATCTAGAAAAGAAAATGTAATTTCTGTGAACTTAATTATTGATTAAGTAAAGTCGATAATATAGGAATCGATAGTTATAAAATGGTCGATAAAGCAGAAAAAGTTAAAAGAAAAAAGAATTTTGATTAAAACCGTCGGTATAGATCTGTTTTATCGAGGTATCGATAAAATAGATATCTTCCTATCTCATTTGGTTTAAAAGATCATAGATATTACAGATTTTTTTATTCTTTACTTTTTCTATTTTTTTTTTTTTTTTATTTCTTTTTCTTAGAATCATCTTTCAATTTCTTTTCTTACGTTTATCTTCAACTTTGATTCTTAGAAAACGATAATCAATATAAACAAAGTATAAATAATGAATTGATTAAAAAAACAGTTTAATGTCAAAGTTAAGTCTTCTTGTTGATTATTAAAGTTTCAATTTATTTCTCTCTCCCTCTCTCTCTCTTTCTCTCTCTCTCTCTCTCTCCTTATTTTTATCTTTCCCTTTTTCTATTTTATTCTATTTTCTAATCGTTAAATCTCTATGTAGCCTCATTTCCATGACAGCACTTTGCATTTTCATAAGCTCCTCTTTTCGTTGATCGATGCCTCGAAGCAGACAAAAGTTCTTGAAACATGACAGACCGAGGTAACGTCACATTATATATATATATATATATATATACACTGTACGTAGCTTCGAGCGAGAAGAAGAAGAAAAATTTACGGAAAGGTCAGATTCCTTTTTTCTATCGAAACGAGACAAAATAAAATCATTCGACATTGAAGAGCAAATGATCTTCGAATTTTGCCAAGGAAATAGAAAGACAGACAGACAAAGAGAGCGAGATTGAGAGAGAGAGAGAGAGAGAGAGAGAGAGAGAGATCACCCCAATTCTTGTCTTATTAAATTCAATAAAATGTAATTTTCGAAAATATATTTCTTCGAGGAATACCGATCAAGAAAATCAATCAATCAATCTATCTATCTATCTATCTATCTATATAGATAGATAGATAGATAGATAGATATTTTTTATTCATTTGCCAAAGAAACGTGATTAAATTCGACCAAGAGATAAAGGTCGAATTGATTCGATGAGAAGGGAAAAGAGAGCGGAGACTCCAGCGACACTTGTACTATTTTTCAGAGCTTAAACGAATGGGAATACCAATCGAGTGGTGTTGGAGAGTGGATTGGAGTAAAAAAGAAAGAAAGAAAAAAAAAAAAAAAACAAAAAGGAAAAAAAAAAAAAGGAAAAAAAAAAGAAGACAAATTGTATTAAACGTTGAATTGCTTTGACATTGATTGCAATATTCGATACTTCAACATGTACTCATAACGATTTCTCTTTTCTTTTTTTTTTTTATTCTTCCTATATAAACGAGTATCCAAATCTAAATTATTATTATTTTCATTAATTTTCCTATATAGAAAAATATAAATACGACATTACGTAAAGAGATAAATGATAATTATTTATTAATAATTTTCGATCGTTCGTTTTAATTTTCGTTGCATGAAAAAAAAAAAAAAAAGAAAAAGAAACAAGCGAAATGAAGAGGAAAATGAAAAAGAAAGAAGAATTAAGAAAAAAGAAAAAAAAAAAAAAATAAAAAAAAAAAAAAAAAAAAAAAAAAGAAAAAGAAAGACAAAAGATAAAGAACCCTCAGAATGGTTCTCTAGCATCGAAAAGGTTAGTAGTCATTGGATAAGAACGGAAAAGGTTCGTAGAAGTTGAAAAATAGGTGAAGGCTTTATAGAGAGAGTACCTTTGACGGATCGTCGCGTGAGATTGGTGATCGACTCGATTGCCGGTCGGTGATCGTAAAGGAGAAAACGCTTGGGAAGGCTGTTTTACGAAGTAAAATAAGAAGAGAGGAAGAGGAAGAAGAATAAGAAGAAGAAGAACAAGAACAAGAAGAAGAAGAAGAACTAAAAGAAGAAGTAAAATGTGAAACTCAGCCTTTTTCGAGAGAAAGACTGAGAGAGAGAGAGAGAGAGAGAGAGACTCTTTTCTCTCTCACGATCAGAGTTACAGGTGGTTGCTCCTGTCGAGAAGAATAAAGTAAGACAGAAGAGAAAGAGAGAGAGAGAGAGAAATAATAAAAAAAAATAAAAAAAGTGAAGACCAATGATATTCACTTCAATTTTGAAATGAATTTCTCTCTCTCTCTCTATCTCTCTCTCTCTCTATCTCTATCTCTATCTATCTATCTATCTCTTATGTATTTCTTCCTTTATGCAAAATAAATAATAAACGAAGAGATCTTATTAAAAAAAAAAAAAGAGAAAAAGGATGGATATGTGAAACCTCGAGAAAAGCTCCGCACAGTTTCGGAATGAGTTAAAAGCTGAAACCGGAGCTTTCTCGTTTCCTCTCTGATATCGCTTTAATATATAGAATCGCGGGTTAAGGAGGAAATAAATCGTTTTGCGGAAAACCATGTAGGAGAGAATAAAAGCGAGAGAGACGTGGCCATACAGTCTTTGATAATAGTAGTAAAGCCTGTACTTGGGTCAGACGTTGATAGGTGACTCATTTTAGATTATTATATACGTACATATATATATATATATATATATATATGTGTGTGTGTGTGTGTGTGTGTGTGTGTGTGTAATTTCTAAAAAAAAAAAAAAAAAAAGTAAAAGTATGTAAAAAGATTATAGCTGTTTCTTTTTCTTTTTTTTTTTTTTTTTTTGTAAATCGCTTGGTACATAGCTTTATTCGATTGTAATGCGTAAGAAAAAAAAAATGGACAGAAATATTAAAGGAATGTCAATTGAATGCTCGCGGAAGCTTTCAAATTTTTTTCTTTTTATATTTTAATACTTCTAGTACGTTCTTGAGCTTTTTACAATTGCAACCAGCGATGAAGGTATTGAAAGAGAAATGTTAAGAGAAATTCAATAAAATTCCTTGAAAGCTCCGTTAGTCGTAGCCACTTTCACTCTTGCAATATTTACGATATATCACGTAGTCATTATTTTCAAATTTGTAATATCGAAGAACAAAAGAAATAAAAAAGACGAAAGAAAAAAGAAAAAAGAAAAAAAAAAAAAAAAAAAAAAAAAGAAAGAAAAAACCATCCATCATGCTTCGTCAATTTAAGTTTAACTATCAAATACGAAATATATATTTGTTCTTAGACAACGATCCATAGAGATCGTTTAATTATATTATAATAAACGGTACTCTCATATGATTTTCGTCACTTGTTTTACTCCATCGCAGGAAAAACGCACAAAAAAAAAAAAAAAAGGGGATTATGAAAAAAAAGAACAAAAACAAAAATTAATACAAACACACACATATATATATATATATATATATATATGTATATAAAACATCCCTCTGATTCATGCAAACGGTTAAAACCAGTAAGCCGGCGAACTCTAACAAACTACAAACTATGGTATTATTCCTGACTCCGTGTGAAGCTTTTTACCGTAAGGTAGAAACGAGAGGAGTAGAGAGTAAAAGGATGGTATGAGGTAGTAGACTAAGAGGAAAGGAGGGGGTAGTGGTGATGGTGGTGGTGGTGGTGGTGGTGTAGGAGGGTTGTGTCAGTCGTAGGCGTAGCAGAGTAAAAGATAGGTAGAATAACGAAGCTGGTGGCGCGCCAGACGAGAAAACGAGGAACTTCTTTCGGGGTGGAGGAGAAGTGTGCTAAGCTTTAGCCGAGCTTCCAGGTCCTCGTTCAGTCGTGCGAGAAGCGAGGGTCGCGCAAGCTCGCGAGCCCTTCGTCGTTAGTGTGAGCTTTCGCTTCTCGACAAGGACGGCTACCGGTGGTGTTGTCTTTGTTTTATACTCTCTCTCTCTTTCTCTCTCTCTCCTTCTCTCTCCTACTCTCTTCCTCTTCCTTTCTCTCTCTTACTCTTTATCTCTCTCTCTCTCTCTCTCTCTCTCTCTCTCTCTCTCTCTCTCTCTCTCTCTCTCTCTCTCTATCTATCTATCTATCTATCTTCCTCTGTCCCTTATTAATTATTTATTTTAAAACTATAGTGTGTATATACGTGAATCTTGTGAATCGACGA
>NC_062199.1:2437742-2442742 GCF_912470025.1 Vespa velutina | reverse complement strand
TTAAATACATTTGTCATTTTTATTTCTAATCGAAATAGATATTTTCTCTTTCTCTCTCTCTCTCTCTCTCTCTTTTATGGGTTTTCATTTTATTCCTCTTATTTATCTAATCTACTTTATTACATGTAAATATAAACGTTAAGATATTATTTATTTATTTGTTTGTTCGTTTGTTCGTTTATTCTTTTTAATTTTCATTCATGAGAACAAGAGAATTGATAATAAGAATTGATAAGAGTTAATGAAGAGTTCGAAAAAAAAGGTGAGAAAAAGTTTCGTTGGAATATTTTTTCTTCTTTACTTTTTTCTTTTCTTTTCATTACTTTTCTTTTCTTTTCCTAAAGAATTTAGCATAATAAACGATACGGTATGTTTAATAAGAAAATAATGGAATCTCACTCGCATATGATGTTACTATATCGAGTGGTAAAAAGCAGGCTATCTCGTCCGGACCATCCATTAGCCTGGTAAAACGCGAATCTACCCGTAAATTAATATAACCGATGGACTTTTATCGGATAATGAAGACACTCTCTCTCTCTCTCTCACTCTCTCTCTCTCTGTCTCTTTCTTTCTTTTTTTTTTTATAGGCGTGGAAGATAGAAAGGCAATATACCTGGTTTTTTCTCTCTTTCTCACTCTTTTTTCGTTTTTCTCTTTTTCCTTTTTTTTTTTTTTTTTTTTTTTTATGGCAACTATTAGTTTTAGCACTAATCGAGTTCCAGACAATATTTTCTCTCTCTCTTTCTCTCTCTTTCTCTCTCTCTCTCTCTCTTTCTCTCTATTTATCTATCTATCTCTTTTTCTCTACAATAAAACTACCTGTTAATTTAATTAACGTCAGATCTTCTCAATCTCACGTTCATTGTGACCTTACTCAAGTCCTTCGTGCTGTTATTTCAATTAAAATAATTTTACGATTTAAAAAAGTAAATTATTCTATGAAAGGAAAGAAAAAAAGGAAGAGAAAATTGAAGTTCTTTAAAAATTCATCATTTGTTACATTTTACATGTTATAATTAGGAATAAGGAAAAAGATTGTCTTTTCTCCATTTTCTATTGGTTATGTAAATGAAAATAAAAAAAAAAATATATATATATATATATATTGTTCAGGAGTAAACTAAGTAACAAATAAAATATTTTTACATTCTTTGACTTTTCGACGTATCATTGACGTATCATGTCCAACGTTTGTAAAGCTTCCGTACAACTCACGTTTCTAATCTAGTATGCGACACGTGCTTCCGCCATTCATGTTTGTCTTCGATCATTTGTTCGTTTGTTTGCTCGTTCGTTCGTTAACTCACGTGTACGCATGTAGAAAAAATAAATAATACTTTTAAACCTTTCATTATTTATTATACACTGACTGAGACATTTTTCTTTTATATATAACTTTAACAATTCTTCTTTATTTAAATTCTAATTAGAAATTATTAACAACAAATTCTAATTTAGATTTTTGCAAAATTCTAAATTCTTTCTCCCTTTTTCCTTTGTCTAATGTCAAAAAAAAAAAAAAAAAAAAAAAAAAAAAAAAAGAGAAAACGATTACGATTAAAAAATAATCATTACAATAATTCCAACAAAAATCAATCAATGATAATCTTATTACGAAATATTATAATTATTACTTTTTAATATTACAATAATTATATATTATATAAAATATTATATATTATATATAATTAATATAATATTTAATTAAATTGTTAGAAGCATATAATATAAAGTTAAAAAAGATCGTATAATTTATGAGGCAAAGAAAATTTTTAATTCAATTTGTACAATTTGAATATTATTCGAAGTATGCATATCAAAATTCTATATATATATATATATATATATATATATTTATGCATCTATGTAAATGTTTATATACACACACAGCCATATATATATATATATATATATATATATGCACTGATAAAGCAGTTCTACCTCATCGAAAACGTAGAAGCTATCGTCATCTTCGTTGATGCAAGATCGGCTATCGTAAACGTTTTTAAAGCGCTTTTTGAAAAGCACAGGTGGTCTCGATCGGTGCATCACTTCTTTCCCTCGAATATCTATTGTCATTGGTTGTTCCTTTCTCGACGTCGCAAGCTCGAATCGACCTATGCCTCTTTTCTATTTACGAGTTAACTTCGATCTTTTATCCTTGAGAAGAGTGAAGAAGAAGAAGAAGAAGAAGAAGAAGAAGAAGAAGAAGAAGAAGAAGAAGAAGAAGAAGAAGAAGAAGAAAAAAGAAGAAAGAAAAAGAAGAAGGACATGAAGAGAACACGTGTTTTCATTCATTATTTCTTTTCTTTTTTCTTTTTTTTCAATATGAACAGACACAATTATGAAAGTAGCTTAATAGAAAAATAATTATTTAAATAGAACGTAACGTATGCGAATAGAAATGCCTATTAATTATATTTCATCAACGTTTTCCTACGATAAAATATTTGAATTTTTAATTTTCAAAATTTTCAAATAAACTCTAACACAATTAATGCCTATTAATTATATTTTATCAATGTTTTCCTACGATAAAATATATGAATTTTTAATTTTCAAATAAACTCTAACACAATTAATAACATATTATAAAAAGTAAGAAAAGAAAAAGGGAAAAAGAAAGAAAAAAAAAAAGAAAAAAAAAAAAAAAAAGAGAAAAGAATTCTAGTTTGAATTTAATTTTTGACTTTTTTTTTCCCCCTTTTTTTTTTCTTCATCTTATTTTACAGACAAAGATTTAAGAATAAATTTAATATCAAGTAGATTTCAAACGTAAAACAAATTGTCGATTCGGATAAAAGTATTTCTCGAAAAGGAAAAAAAGGAGAGATAGAAAGAGATAAAAGTCGTTTAGTTTTTCCGTTCGAAAAGGAGATAGCAGGTGCGTCTACACAGATCCAGATGTACTTACGATTCTGCTACTTCTTTCAACCCACCCATCCCCTATCTCGCTTTCTACCTCTTTTCGATGTTTTGAATACTTTTACACGTCTATTTCCTTCCCCATATGCTTTTATGGGTTTTCTTTACGCGACCAATTCTATGAAACTTTTCATGTATCATCACATATCTCTCTCTCTCTCTCTCTCTCTCTCTTTCTCTCTCTCTTTCTATCTATCTTTCTTTTCTCTTTCCTACGTAGAAAAAAATTTTAATTGGTATTACTTTAACTTCGTTATATTTCGAGATTAATATTCGTATAAGAAAACAAATGAATAATTTGATTATTAAAGATATGCAAGATACAAATTTATTTTCTTTTGTCTTTTTTTTTTTTTTTTTTAATTAATTAAATTTTTTAATTAATTAAATTTTATTCAATTTAACAAATTAAATGATTTAGTAATTAAATTAAAATTTAATAATTAATTAATTGATTAATTAATTACTTACCCTAAATCAAAACGATATATAACTAATGAATTTAGAAAAAAAAAAGAGAGAGAGAGAGAGAGAGAGAGAGAGAGAGAGAGAGAGAGAGAGAGAGAGAGAGAGAGAGAATTAGAATGAATTCTTTCGATATTTTAAAACGTCGTAACCATTTTATTTACTTCCTTGTAATCTTTTTTTGTCACGTCGAATGAAAACTCGATAAACAATTTTCTATTTTTTTTCTTTTTTTCCTTTTTTTTTTTTTTTTTTGTTTTTTTTCCTTTTTCTTATTGTCGCTGTATCGTTGATACAACGAGAAAAGAAAGTAACGCGGTGGATGAGGAAAATTTTTATCTCACGTTCTGCACTCGATCAACTCCGAATGAAAGTCAGGAAATCTTTTTTCCTTAGAGACGAATAAAAAAAGAAAAGAAGAGAAAAGGAAAGAAAAGGGAAGAAGGGAAGAAAGGAAAAGAGAAAAGGAAAGAAGGAAAAAATAAAAAATATGAGAAGAAAAAAGAAAGGGAAAATGGGAAAAGATTTGGCTTATTTCTTACGATTCGTTTTCTTACCAATCACGCTCACGTATGGCTGCTGCGTTTTTCCTTGGGATTTATCGCGTTACATCGTCTTTTCGAATGCTCGAATTTGAAATCCTCCATGGAATCTCTCACGGAAACACGAAGACATTTTTATTCAATCGATTTAGCGTAGCAATTTTATCTAACGATTTTATTATATTACTTTTTCTTTTTCTTTTACTTTTTTTTTTTTTTTTTTTTTTTTTTTTTTTTATTTCCTCGATATTTTTCCACGTTTTATTTATTTTCCTTTATCTTCTATCTTTTTCTTTTTTCCTTTATCAACGTAGTTTTTAAATCAATTAAAAAATTCTAATAAAAACAAATGAACCCGATTATTCATTCTCTTCAATCTGTTTAAAAGATAAAAAGGATATCTATGAAAATTAATCGATTCACAATCGATCGTTCTATTATTATATAATTATTTAATAAAGAAATATTATAAAGAAATATAAAGTTAAATTTCTGATTACAATGAAATTATATTAAATATCCTTATATATTATTTAATAGTCCTATTGTATACGATCATTCCAAAAGACGATGTTTAAAATGATGAAATCCTTATTGGAAGAATTAACAATGTATACATTGAAATACCGATTTACAATGGAGATGAAGGGATTAAATTTAGTCAATTTCTATGATCTGTTCTACATTCTCAGAACGTTCCCTTTGTCTTTTTCAAAGCGAATCATCGATTCGTCCCGATCCGAGTAAATACTCACAATACAACTCTAAATCAATGGGATTCTCCCGTACAGCTATAATAACGTTATCTTCGCGCTGCAGCTAGGATCTTTAAGCAGCTTCCGGTTGGTCCATTCTATTCTCGATACGTCATTATTTTCCATTAGACACATTTCGACATACTTATATATGTATATATATATATATAAGTGTGTGTGTGTATGTGTATATATATATGTATATATAGGGGGTAGGTTTAAAAAATTTCTAAATTATTTTAAAAATCAATTACTCCTTTCCGAAACTTATTTTGACCATTAATTTTTTTTTTATTTTCTCTCTCTCTCT
>NC_062199.1:2417742-2430242 GCF_912470025.1 Vespa velutina | reverse complement strand
TGTCGAGATCTCTCTCGTTAATTAAATTTTCTTCGGTTCAGTGCACTTGAGATGACTCGACACGCAGGCGCATTTAATCGTACGATGTTGCCCTTAGCTTCTTTTACCACTATTAATTCGTTTACTATACCGTTAAATATCGACACCTTCGTATTCGTGTTTTCTTCATTCGTCCAATTTATTCCCACCGATTGTTACATTTGCTATTTGTTTAATATTATTAAGGATATATGTGTTGATAAAAAATTAATATTTTCAATAATAAAATAAAATAAATATAATAATATAAATATATATATATATATATATATAAATTTGATTGTTATTTATTTCATATATATGTATTATATATTTGATTAAATATTATATGTAATTATATTAAGAATAAGTTATTTCCATAATTAATTTAACGTTATGATTTCATAAGACAATTATTGAACATATTTAATGTAAATTATTTATTCATGAAATATCTCTTTAAAAATAATCTCTTTGATTGAATGTTCTTCGTTCACGTGATTGCAATAATTTCTTTCATTTATGACGAACTTTGTCATTTCAACGGAAATGAGAGATAGAGGAAATGAAAAGAGAAAAAAAGTGAAAGGGAAACAACAAATACGTTGCTGAATTAACGAAGGGTGAAGTTAGGTGAGACGATAATAATGAGAGGGTGAAAGGGAAAAAAAGAAAATGATAAGGTAATTACAGCGTTGAGAGGAATGTTGCTTGGCAATGCTTTCCCCGTGTAAATTCGAGTGAGCACACGGCTAATTAAAGAACGAGTACGATTCTCTCCACGCCTCTGATGTAATTCGATGAATTGTAATTTTGAAAGAAACGCGATAAAAGGCATTTGAAATGAAAAATAACAAAAAAAAAAAAAAAAAAAAAAAAAAAAAAAAAAAAAAAAGAAGAAAAGAAAAAAAATAAAAGAAAAATCTGAATAATATTACATACTTTTACGTTTCTGCTAATATTTAAATGATTAATTAATTAACGCCCCTGAAAATAGACATCACTGTATGATTCCTCGTCTGAAAGATTTTTTTACTAAGCCCCTGACGATGGGCAAACGCGTTCGTCGAGAGCCGTTATAAAAATAGCCTATTTAGAGGGGCTTAAATAAGTTTATGACAGATGACATTTGCAAGTGACATTTACCGACATATTTGCCTATATATAGGGGCAAAAAAAAAATCGCAATTTTCGTAATTAAAAAAAAGAAAAAAGAAAAAAGAAAAAAAAATGAAGTCAATTGTAAATCATTGAAATAATAGGATTTTAATTAAAAGAACAGATAATTAAATTAGATCGAAAATATCGAATTAATTCGAGATAATTATCTAAATTTTTGTACGAATCGGAAATTAAAGGAATCCTGGAAAATTTAAATTAACTCGAGGAGTACTCGAGGAGCGACATAAATCGATTTGTTCGTACAATTGTTACTATCAATTAGTGGAAGAGCTGAAAAGAATCGATTTTGATTCTGTCACTCGTCGAACACGTATTTGCTTTCAAAATGATATACCGCCAGTACATACACATACACACACACACACACACACACACACACACATACATATATATTGGTATCTTTTGGAAATTCCTATAGTCAGGGGATTAATAAATTGTAGACGAGTGTGGAGAAACACAGGGATTTTCACCAAAGTATATTACGTGGTCCGTGACTGAGAAGGTTAAAAAGAATACATTAGTACGTTAATTGCGGATTGCGAATTGCGAAGCTCTAAATAAATGCTTGCTTTATGTAAATTCCAAATATATATATATATGTACGTATGTACGTGTGTGTATGTGTGTGGGTGGATGGGTATACGTAAAAGAGAGAAAGACACGAAAACTACGTGAAATATATTATTTATCATGGGTAAATATAATTTCATATCCTATACAAAATATTCTTTAATTTTATTTATATGCAAACGTTTATTAAATATCTTTCTTTTGTATTTAAACATAATTTCTCATATTTATTTATTTCTCTTTTAATTTTACCAACAACGAAATTCTTCTATTATATATTATAATTTGCTTGACTAAAAATCCACATACACACACACACACACACATAAAGAGAGAGAGAGAGAGAGAGAGAGAGAGAGAGAGAGAGAGAGAGAGAGAGAGAGAGAGACACAAACACAATCGTTTATGTGTATACTTTTTATACGAATAAATGAATGAATGAAAAAAAAAAAAAAAAAAAAAAAAAAAAAAAAAAAAAAAAAAAAAAAGAAAAAAAAGAAGGAAAAAGAAAAAGAAAAAAGAAAAGAAAAGAAAAGATAAGAAAGCTTGTTTAGAGAAGATAAGTCTTGAAAAGTAAAAAAACGGAAATGAAAAACTCTCCTAAAAGGGACAAATCCGATTTTCGAGACAGTCACTGACCGATGGGGTTTGGTTAGCCGTACATTATGTACAATGGATACCTATTCGTGAAGCCATTGCCGAAAAGGAGAGGATGTAACATCGAACAGCTAGGTCGGAGAAGGTAATCAGATTTACAGGAGAGTGATGGTCTGCTCGTTCCATCAGCGTTTACAGCGTTTCTATCTCATCCTCACTGTACACCTCTTCTATCTCATCTTTGTTCCTCAATTTTATAGACTATCTCTCTCTCTCTTTCTCTCTCTCTCTCTCTCTCTCTTTCTCTCTCTCTCTCTCTATTTCTATCTCTCTTTATCTCTCTATCTTTCTATCTCTCTCTTTCTCCTTCTCTTCGTTTTCTCTTCTAAAATATCAAAACATTTTCTTACTACACAAAGTATATTTTTTATTCGATATTACTATTATTAAAGATCATAAATAAAAATATTCTCTATCGCTCTTCCACTCTTTTATCAAACAATTCTATTAATTTACATCGTGAAACAATTGTTGCTTCTGTCAATGAAATTTCATCGAAAAGAAGAAAAACAAAGAAATAAAGAAGAGGAAGAGGAAGAGGAAGATGAGAAAAAAAAAGAGTGAGAGAGAGAGAGAGAGAGAGAGAGAGAGAGAGAGATCGATAAGACTATAAATATTTAAAAGTGTAATATTCTATTTTTTCTTTTTTTCTCTTTCTTTTTCTTTTTTTTTTCTTTTCTTTTTTTTTTTTTTTTTTTTTTTTTTTTTTCTTTTGAAGAGCTTACAAAGACTCGAAATAACTCTCTACTCGTTCACGTTTATGAACTTTTTCAGAAGAATATCTTTCGTACGTTTGCAATATTAAATTAAATTACATTGGTTGATTTATAATTTGAAAAAAGGAAAGAGACAAAGACTGGTCGATGACATTCACTTGATTTATTATCAAGCGTCTAAGTGGATATATTTGAAAGTCTAACTTTTGCTAGATACCAATGTACATTTAATTATCTTAAAAGCTTTCCTATCTTTTACGAAAGCTATTTTATTTCTTTCTGTTAAATTGTTGTCTCAAGTAGTTTCCCAAGTAGTCACACAAAGAAGAAGAAGAAGAAGAAGAAAAAGAAGTAGAAGAAGAAGAAGAAGAAGAAGAAGAAGAAGATGAAAGTTTCAATAATTTAATAGAGATTATCATTCGATTAATTATTTAAGAATATTTTTCCATATGAAAATTTTCTTACATTATTATAACATATTTATAACAATCTTAAAATTTCGAGCTTATATATAATATCGAGATTATTCTATTAATAAAATATCGAGGATTTAATAAAAAGACCGCCAATCATTTCTATTCTTTCTTTTGAAAATTAAAAGTGGTACCGTTAAGTGTAACGAAAGTGGTCGGACCACAAAACGCCCACACTGAAACTTTAAGAGCCAGGAAAAGCTCGATACATCGACGTTCCTTTTAGAGCTTTTAGATGTAACCTTGTGTAAGTGTTTTCCTTTAGGTATATATATATATATATATGTGTGTGTGTATGTGTGTATGTGAGTAGGTGTATCTATCTTCGCTGTAACAACGTCTATATAATCTAATAATATCTTTTAACTGAATAATATGAAAATATTTAGAAAAGGACAAAAAAAAGGTTAAAAAAAAAAAAAAAAAAAATGAAAATCGAAATTGATTTTCATCTTTTCTAAATTAATTATTTAGAAGATAAATAATAAACGAATACATACATAAATACACACATACTCACATACAAAGGATGTTCAAAAAATATGGGACTAAACTTATAGTATCTATTACTGAGATATCTGAGTATATATCTTTTCAATAAAACATTTTCGGAAATAAGTTTACATGAACTTTTTTTATCTATTTAACCTCGTAATATATAAAACGTAGTATAAGTTTGTTTCTATACTTTTTAGACACTCTGTGTATATATATATATATATATATATATATATATATATATATATATATAAATTTAACATAATTTAATATACATTAGTTTCCCATATTAATTTAATATCACTTTATACATATACATTTTATCATAAATTATATATGATAATAATTTACCAAAGTTACTTCAACGATTAATTTTATCAATTAACGTTAATTTTTTCTTGTACATCATACAATAATATTTAATAAGACATCGAATAATTTATCAAAATAATAATAATTAATTTAAGAAAATTCAATTGATTTTAAATGATATCATAATACATCTATCGGAGATTTAAAAATTTATTAAACATTTTTCTAATTAAAAAGAGGATCATAAATAATGATCACCATTATAGTATAATTAATGATTATTAAAACGTTTGACGTGTCACGTTAATAGTAATGCGAAATAAATCATGGAACGTTTAATTATAAACGTATGGGGGTCTCGCATTTATGTCACTCGCATTCAAAACCTAAGAGAACTTTCCTAAATAAAAGACAACATTTCTACTTCCTTAAAGTAAGTTCTCCCCACCCTCCTACCCCTTCATACAGGTTGTCTCTCTCTCTCTCTCTCTCTCTCTCTCTCTCTCTCTCTCTCTCTCTCTCTCTATCTATCTATCTCCTTCTTGAAACTTTTTAAAGAGTTTCATCGTCGAGTACGGTAATACATTGCTAACGAGTGAAATATATTCAGGCGACAAGGATTTATTCATTTACACGAAGGAAAATTTATGTTTAGCGATTAACTGCAATTCTTTGCCTTCTACGTTTTGCTTGTTCCGATATGAAAGATATACAAACAACAAAAAAGAGTGGGGATGGTTTTGACGATGGGCGTGGAAGATAGGAGGTGAGGGAGAACGAGAATAGAACGGAAAAGTAGAGAGAGAGAGAGAGAAAAAGAGAGAGAGAGAGAGAGAGAGAAAGAAAATATTCTCGATGAAAAATATCCATCTCGTTCGAAGCAACGAATTCCTTCGAGAGAGACAGAGAGAGACACAGAGACAGAGAGAGAGAGAGAGAGAGAGAGAGAGAGACAGAGAAAGAGTGAGAGAGACAGAGAGAGAGAGAAAGAGTGAGAGAGAGAGAGAGAGAGAGAGAGAGAGAGAGAGAGAGAGTAGCAACCCTTGTAGAAAAAAGAGAGAAAATAAATAAATATATATATATATATATATATAAAAGAATAAAAAAAGAAATAGAAATAGAAAAAACAAAAAAAAAAAAAAAAAAAAAAAGAAAAAAGAAAAGAAAAAAGAAAAAAGAGAGATGGTGCCACGAAGAAGCAAGTTCAACGACCTTTTAAAAGTAATCCAACATTTCGAGAAGACAATACTGTCCTTTCTCTCATTTCATTGTCTCGCAAATACATCCACGCATACATGCACACATATGCATACTTACACACACACACACACACACACATATATATATATATATATATATATACATATATATCAGCCTGGATTCGTCGAAAAAAAAGAAAAGAAAAGAAAAGAAAAGAAAAAAAAAAAAAAACCTGTGAAAAGGCCTGCCAAGCGTATGGGTGGAGGCAAGCAGGATTTTCTGGCACGTTGCCATATGAATTTTTTTTTTTCCTTCCTTTTTTTTTTATTATTACTTCTTTTTTTTCTTTCCATAAGAAAATACGTATGTATTTCATTTTTCTTTTTTTTTTTTTTTTTTTTTTTTTTTTTACATACATATGTATATCCATATCCATATCTTACACACACACACTATGTGATATATTTACGAATGGCAATTGATGAAACATTTTGAAAAAAAAAAGAAAGAAAGAAGAAAAAGAAAGACAGACAAAAAAAAAAAAAGAAAAAACCTGAATTATCATATCTAATATTATAACGTATCAATTATTATCACCTATCTATATATTGAATTTCTTCTTTATTGAATATTATGAAATCGAATAGAATTGATATCGATTTTATATCGGACGAATGCAAAGCTTTCGAAAATACCGATAGAGAGACATCATTTCCCGATGATTCTTCTTTTCGTATATGTACCTATTCGTCGCTATCGAATCGATGAATATCGTTCAAAGCCCTTCCGAGATCATAGTCCCTAGCGCATCGGTATGCAGATTCAAAATGAGTGCAGCAAAGTTTCAAAACGTTCCATGTGTTACGAATCTGACACGTGACATGCATGAAAATCCAAGGACGATAAACGACAAACGAAATTAGCTGTTGATTTTTCATCATGGTCATCTTAAAAAGGATAAACGATTAAGATAATAAACGATTAAGATGATTAACGCAGACACACGCATACACGCATATATCATTGAATTTCTCTAATTTTATATATTGAATTTTAAGATGCTGATAAAAAAAAAAAAAAAAAGTTGTAAGATAATCTTCATTATCTTTATCAATTGAATATCTTTTATAAAATTAACATAATAAATTGATAATAGATATTTGATTCGATATATTTAGATATTTTAGAAGACATTCGAATATCTTCAACCATTTTCGTTCAATCGCATGAACAATCAAATCATACTCGTGATGTTCCCCAAACGGCAATATCCTTTCCGATCGAAAATAATTTTAAAATGAACGTGCGTTGAGTGTTCGCCATTGCAAGAAGAAGAAGAAAAAAAACGAAACGAAACAAAACAAAACAAAACAAAACAAAACAAAACAAAAAAGAAAAGAAAAAAGAACGACCAAAATCGAACCAGACAATAGAAGAATATTTATTAACGAACAAAACTAGTAGTAGTAATATTATATCGTGAATTCTAGTGGCTTGGGTGGTGGTGTCCTAGCTGTACAGATGAAGGAGGAAAAGGAGGTGGAGAGATAGAGCAGTAGATGGACCAAGAGGTGGAGGAGGTGGAAGAGGAGAGATAGAGGCACGTCGATGACGGCTTACCGAGTTCACTATAGTCGTGGTTCAACCAGCCACGTTCTATGTAGGCATATAGCCTGAAGCATGTTAGCTATTGGCATCCGAGTGAGAGACAAAGAGCTTTTGCTTCTGCTAGGGTATTGGTTTCTATTGGATTCCTCTTCTCTCTTACCCATACACATACAAATACACGTACATTTTTTTTTCTACCCTAGCTACCTCTACCACCCCCTCCCCCGCCCCGCCCGTTCCTCTTCAACATCTATAACTTCACTTATTCTCTTTTCTTCATCCATTAGAATTCATAACAATTATCTCGATTCTAATAAATGCATAAATAATATTAACAAAATTCATTTCTAAATTTATTTTATCATGTAATAATGAAAAATTTTCATTAGAACAGACCTAAAATGGATTTGTTCATTTATTTATTTTTATTATTAAAAAATATTCGCTAGAATTGTGAGTCATTGTGTTAATATATATATATTATTCATATATAATCTATAACATTCATGTACATATATATATATATATACAAGACATATACGATATATATTATATTTATATTGATAAGTATAGATACATGTTTGTTAGTGACGGGAAGGACATCGAGTGATGTTGGGAAACGGACGAAACGTATCGACACTCCGTAGAGTGATCGATGGCGGATTTGTAGAAAGCTATACTTCTGTCTCTTTCTCTCTCTCTCTCTTTCTCTCTCTCTCTCTCTTCCTTTCTCTTTCTCATAGATACATATATAGGTATACATAATCTCGACAACCCTTTTCGTTCACGTCACACGTCACCCGATACAGCTTGCAAAGTGAATCTCAGTGTGAGAAAAAAGGACAGAGATAGATAGATAGATAGATAGATAGAAAGATAGATAGATAGATAGATAGATAGAGAAAGAGAGATAGTAATGGTTCGACCTTTTCCTTCATCTCTTATAGTTCAATACAAAGGCAAACCATATAAACGTGTATTTTCCACTTCATATATCTATCCACAACATATATAAAAAAAATATATATATATATATATATGTGTGTGTGTATGTGTGTATGTGTATAACATGAATATATGTATGCTTTTAATACATATTTATGTGTATGTATATATTATAAATGAATGTACATACGTACATATGTATATGTGCAACATGTGTATATATCGGTTTAAGATCAGCTTTAGATCGAACGAACGTGTAGGATATCCAATGCATGGTTCTCCGATAACCGTATGAGAAGAAAATCCTTGTAAAAAAGGAAAAGAAAAAGAAGGGGAAAGAAAAATAAAGGAAAAGAAAAGAAAAGATATAGGAATATAGGAAAGAGAGACAAAAAAGAAAAAAAAAAAAAAAGCAAAAGAAAAAAGGAAAGAAAGAAAAGGGAAAAGAAAAAAAAAAAAAAATTACTCGACGCGGTTCACGTGACAGAAGGTACTTGTAATACCGTTCTCCCAAGTGGAAAATTCCTATCCCTTTTGCTTGAATTTCGTAGTAGTACTAGAAAAATGAAGATCGTTTTCTTTTTTTCTTTTTTTTTTCTTGGTCGATTCTTTTGGCTTTCTTTTTTCTATTTCTTTCTTTTTTCATTTTTTTTTTTCTTTTTTTTTTTCCATTCCGAAACTCTCCTCGCACGTTCATTTTACGTCGATTTGTCGAATATAAATGACCAATAAAAGAAGTATGTCAATTCATTATTATCGCGTTGATACGGCGCCAAAGTTGGTGATATTAAAGTGGCTTGAAAACGTTCAAACGATTTATATATTTTCTCCTTTTAAGCTCGAACAAACAAGTCAATATCTTTCTACTTTTCTTGTTCCTTTTTTCTTCTTTCTTTATTTTTTTTTAGAAATAAAATCAGTAACTCCGACAAAAAAAAAAAAAAAAAAAAAAAAAAAAAAAAAAAAAAAGAAACAAAGATAACTTAATACTTTTATATTTTATGTAAGTAATTGATAATCAAGGGGGGGAAAAAAAAAGAAAAGAGAAAAAAAACAAAGAAAGAAAAAAAAATATATTATTATTAAAAAAATGAAGCCCGAGAAAATTATTATACTGAATATTTTAATTATCGTCATATATATATATATATATATATATATATATATATATATAATTTTAAAATCAAAAATTTACTTAACAAATAACCTAATAAACTAAATCGTGCTGAGTTCAATAATTTTCTTAATTTCTTTAATTTATCTTTCTTCATTAAAAAAAAAAAAAAAAAAAAAAAAAAAAAAAAGAAAAAAAAAATCGAAACAAGGATGAATGTAAGAAATATCCGTAGAATTAGAACGTAGAGGAAAATATGTTTTTTTTTTCACCGTTCGTTTCACAGGACAATTCGATCAATCTATTTATTCATCCATCTCTCTCTCTCTCTCTCTCTCTCTCTCTCTCTCTCTCTCTCGTACTTCAGTTCTTCTACTTCGCTCGCTGTGATCACGATCCAAGCTTGGTTTCAGAAATGTGATCGGCCACGAAAGGTTTACCCAATGTGGCCGACTGCCAAGTTCTCCAAGGGTTATTGTCACAGAGGGTGAGCAGTAAATATGCCGATTTGGCGAGGCGTTCCCAAGCCCAATACATTCTCTTGGTACGTACGTACCCATTACCGTGTGTCATTGCCATGGGAATGCTCTTCATGTACACCAATAATTTCTTGATTGTACTCCGACCTCGCTCTCGTGAATATATATATATGAAAATTAATCATTCGAATTCACCCACCACCCCACACAGCCCCTACGCCTCCTCAAAAGAAGAATAATTAATTAATCATTAACCTTTCTCCTAATCATTATTTGTATCAATAATAAGAAAATTACTTTTTATATTTTCGCGAAAAAAAAAGAAAGAAAGAAAAAAAAAAAAAAAAAAAAAGAAAAAAACAGAATTGACGAAATAAAGAAATTCATTGATAAACGATACTCTTTTGTGAGATCGTGATTTTAATGTGAATCTTTCCTTTTCGCTTTTCTTTTTTTTTCTTTTTTTTTTTTTTTATATATATATATATAAATATTAAGCAATCAATGAACGACTCTTTGTTCTTTTTTCCTTTTGCTTTTGGCACGAATTAATCTCAATGGAATGATTAGATTAAGATTTTTGTTTTTTTTTATGGTGCTTAAAAATCATAGAGTTCGACGAGTTTGGTATCATCTCGAATCGAAAGCAGTGATTCGCGTGGTTTAGTTAGTAACCAGTAGTCTACCGATCGAGTGGCTTCATTACTTGTTGAATGCACCCTATTGTCTAAAGCTGGTTGCCTTCCTAAATGGATTTCGAAGCGAGCCAATAAGACAATAAGCTTGTACAAAGGTGCCTCCTGTATTATAAGGTCAATCGATGTTAAACCAATTTCTAATTTTTATTTTATAATTAACATCAGTGATATGTATTCAAAAGTGAAAAGAAAAAAAAAAAAAAAAGAAATAAAAGAAAGAAACCATTCACAATCACTTCAATAAGGAATTTCATTGAAAATTGTACTTTATAATCATATTAAATAACTACAAATCTATTTGATTCAAGATTTTTCATAATTAATTACCCTGTAAATAGGCAATTCTTTATACTTTGTTAAAAATGTTGCTTGCGAGTGCCATCTATCGGTAAAGAATAAAAATTTTATCCCTTACAGTAGGCAATTAATTATCGTTTACAAATGTTTATGAAGGTATTGCCTACCAGTAGGGATTAAAAAATAAATGCAATTAATAAATAATAACCTTAAACCTAAAAAAAGAAAAAAAAAAAAAAAAAAAAATGTTCATAAAAATTTCAAAATTATTAACAAATAAATTTACTTTTTCGTAATATTTTCCATCATTGTGTGATATTTGTCTGAAAATGAATATGTATCGTTGAGAGAGGGAAAAGAAAGGAAAGAAAAAAAGTTTTTGTTTTTAGTTTCGTTTTTAAGGTAAACAATGACGAAAGAATCGAGACTCGGAAGTATCGGGCTGCGTAAAAATATTTTTTCGTATTCAAGGCTGTTTTTCTTTCTTTCTTTCTTTCTTACTTTCTTTCTTTCTTTCTTTCTTTCTTTCTTTCTTTTTCTTTAAGATAAAATAGCGAGCGAGTTAAATGTTCCCGGTTTGTGATATGTTTTTGTCGCACGACTTTAAGCTTTGACATGCGGAGAGACGCGATGAATACTGCAAGAGGAATGGGCTTTGCAGATTTTCGACGTGCATTCATGACTAATGGAAGAAGACTAAGGAAACAGAGACAGCTGAGCGCGTTTCAAGACAGAACGCGCCGAGTTGAAAACGATGCCGAAACGGAAAAAAGTTTTCTACAAGAAGTTTCGGGATAAACGAAAAGAAAGAAAGAAAGAAAAAAAAAAAGAAAACAAAAGAAAAGAAAAAGATTAGCTCCATTTTCTTCTTTAATTATGAAAACAATAAATTCATCTGTTATTTCTATAACGATTCGCAGTTAGGATGAAATGACCTAAAGAGTGAAGAAAAAAAAAAAAAAAAAAAAAAAACATACTTTGCCTCTCTTACTCATAAACATAACTCATAATTATAATTATCATGAAATTTAATACATACATTTGCTCGATGAATTAATTTTCAAAATAATTTGAGCGACCAATTTAAACAAAAAAAAAAAAAAAAAAAAAAAAAAAAAAAAAAAAAAAAAAAAAAAAGAATCATATGAATTGAAATAAATCTTGGAAATTCGGGATTTTTTCTTTACTATTCCATTACTGTTTCTAATATTAAAACGGACAAAAAGAAAGAAAGAGAGAGAGAGAGAGAGAGAGAGATAAAAAGAAAAAAAAAAAGGAAACAACAATAGACCGATCGGTATCATTTTTCCAAAATAATGATACAATTAATTCGAACGCTAACGTGACTCTCTGTTTGATAAGATTAACGATGGAAAATCCTATCGATATTTCGTAATCTGAGAAATATTTGCCGATATAATCGTTAAACATACATAAGACCGATGTAATTAACGAAGATATAGAATGAAGTATAAATCATGAAACTTATATACTAACGTTACATCAGAAATTATTTCTCATAACGAGTCGATAAATAATAATCCGATCTTAAGGAAAGATATTTCGATGATGTGAAATACCATAGAATAGGACGAAGATTATTATGAGATATAAGAAGATAAAAGTAGAAAAAGAAAAAGAAAAAGAAAAGGAAAAAAAAAAAAGAAAAAGAAAGAAAGGACTATGAGATCTTCATCTTTAAACGACCCCTTGGCACCACGAGGTGAATGCTC
>NC_062199.1:2395242-2412742 GCF_912470025.1 Vespa velutina | reverse complement strand
GCATAAAATTGAATACTAAATGAAACTTATAATTCTAATCACATGACAATGGTATATATATGACCTAATTTGTATAACGTGGCACTCATTAAAAATTAATTTAGGTCATTTCAAACAATACTATTAGTCAGCATTCCCACCGATGCAAATATAATATTTTAATTTGCCTCATTATTTTTTCCCTTTTTCTTTTATTTTTTCTCTTTCTTTTTTTCTCCTTTTTCCTTCTTTTTTTTTTCTTTTTTTTTTTTTTTTTTTTTTTTTCTTTTTTTTCTTCTTCTTCTTTTTCCTTTTTCTTTCTTTTTAATTACTCTCATTCATTTTTTCCAAAATAAAGATAGGTATACGTTTAAATTATTCTCCAATAATTGTCATTATGTTAATGAATGATTTAAAATGATTTTGATATATATATATATGTGTGTGTGTGTGTGTGTATGTGACTGGTTAGATCTAATAACACATACACATATATAGTATTGAAGATCCTATATATCGAACAGCGTTATTATCACAACGCATATCCGGCATGCTTAACCTAACCCATCCATTTGTCCACCAAGATCGATCGCAATCTACCATTATCCAAACCGCTGTGAGTGTGTTAATTAAGAGTGCGACCAGATATGCATTAGGATTATTGCTTTACGTTCGAGTAGAATGAAAATTAGTAGATATTATCGCTAATGGATCACATCGAATTAATTCATCATCATCATCATCATATTCTATTTTGATTATTCAACAATTTTCTCTCTCATCGTCATTAGAATCGAATTGTTTCGTTCCTTTTTTTTTTTTTGTTGCTTTTTTTCGAATTAAACGAGAAAATTTTTATTGATGGAAAAAAAGATTGAATTTTCTTTTTTCTTTTTTCTTTTTTTTTTTTTTTTTTTTTACGAAACAATCTATAATTGATTCTACCCCGTAATGGTCGTTGAAAAAATTACAAATGGAGAAAATACGGGAATCGAGTGCGTATTTTTTGTAATACTGGAAAAAGTATTCTCTTAAGCGAAAGAGAGTATTAAAGTTTCGATTAAAGGAAACGAAAGCGCAGGCTTTATTCCAAAGCTACGAGTAAAACGTTCGAGGTCTTCTATGCAACCCCTTAACCATTATATCTCTTTAATAATCGATATATAGGATGAACCCTGTAGTAACCTGATCACCTTTACTTATCACCTTCAAATTGTATAAACTCGTAATAAAACAAAGAAAAATGAAAAGAGTTCTTTACATGAAAAAAAAAAAAGAAAAAAAGAAAAAGAAAAAAAAAAACAAAAAAAGAAAGACTATTACAATCTATTCCTAATCAAAATCAAATTGCATTAGATAATAACGAGACTCGATCGAAATGTAAATTTGAAATTATGAAAACGGAGTCAGTCTTTAAACCGACCATTAATCACTCCAAATTATTACAAAACTCCACGTAAAAACGCTTAATCATATAATCCAGGATAATAGCACTCGATTAAATCATATACCTTAATTAATAAACGAACAGCTAACTTTTCCTGGATCATTAATCATCATAAATCATAACTAAAACATTGGAGCTAAATCGCCTAATCATATAAATAATTATCTAAATCAACATGTAACACCAAGCTCATCAGCGAAAATCATCGATTGATCCTATCTCCCACCTTTTTCATCCAAAAGAATAAAAAGGAAAAAAGAAAAAAAAAAAAAAAAAAGAACAAAATTTGAAAAAAAAAGAAAGAATAAAAAAAAAAAAAAGAAAGGTGGAGAGACGGTAGGGGTCAATGGAATGTCTAGATATAAAATTTGAAAAATTCATGTCCCGGATTTGAAAGCATCCCTAAAACCCAAACACCATAACGGATTAAGGGGATATATGAAGCGAGGATCTCGATGTTTGGCAGCAAACGTTAGAAACTCCAGGGCTGGGCTTCCGAAGCGCAATGCGCCATCTGGCAGCTACCCAGAATTTCCACCCCTCATTACCCTTCTCTTTCTCTGTCTCTCTCACTCTCTCTCTCTCTCTCTCTCTCTTTCACTCTGTTCCTCTCCCTTTCTCCCTCACTCACTCACTCACTCGTACTTACCACTCCCTCTATCTACATCTCTCTCTTACTTCCGCTCTATCCGTTTTTTCTCATCTTCCTCCATTCTTCCTTCCCTTCCATAGTTTCCTCTCAATTCTCCTTCATTCTCTTCTCTCTCTCTCTCTCTCTCTCTATTTTTCTTTCTCTTTCTTCATTCCATTTTTATTTATTTCACATCGAAGATCGTTCTCTCTTCGTACCAGACTACCAGCACCCTTAGAAAAAGAGAGAGTAAGAGAGAGAAACACCCTCCTTTTCATTTTCTCTCTTTTCTCTTTTTTCTTATACATAGACAGACATGTATATATATATATATATATATATATATATATATTTATGTATATATGTATGTATGTACACAAAAGTACATAGGTATATATTCACTAGGAACTTTCCTTAGCTTAAAATCTTCCCTAAATGTTTTGTTTATATTTTAATCGGGCCCGAAGCTATAATCTCTCTCTCTCCCTCTCTCTCTTTCTCTCTTCTCCTCTTTCTCTGTTTATCTCTCTCTCTCTCTCTCTCTCTCTCTCTCTCTCTTTCTTTATCTCCTTCTCTCTATCTCATTTTATCTCTTTCTATTTATTTAGTAGAATATATTAAAGCGAATTTAGTGTCGTCTAACGAAGAAGTAGACATTTACTTTCTTTCCTTTAAGATTATAAGATTATCCTATTCAGTTATTTACACATATTTATATATATATATATATATATATATATATATATATATATATATGTGTGTGTGTGTGCGTGTGCGTGTATATATATATATAAAAGTAAGGAAATGTGTTTAGGCACACAAACATTGAAATCGATCATTTTTTGTGTTTTCTTTAAAAAGAAAAGAGATGAGATTGAGTTTAAGGGTAAAAGGGAGAGGGAAGGGGAGAAGAATCGTGAACGATGTTGCGGAGGTGGTGCAGTTTTACGAATGCGGCCGAAAGTGCAACGAACCTGCAGCACTCCTGCGGCAGCGCGAACACGAATGTATATGTGTATGTATATATGTATGTGTGTCTATATGTATGTGTATGTGTATATATGAGAGAGAGAGAGAGAGAGAGAGAGAGAAAGAGAAAGAGCATGACGGAGCCGATCGATCGAGACCACTCGATTAGCGCCACGCCGAGGAAATTCTTTTCCTCGGACGTTCGCACTAATTAACTCATCTCTTTCTATCGTTATTTCCTATCTTTTAATTCACAAAGATGTTTAAAAACTATCGCTTAAAAGAAGATTGACGTTACCTTATCCATCAGTTTATTATTATTATTATTATTATTATTATTATTATTATTATTATTATTATTATTATTGTTGTTGTTGTTGTTGTTATTATTATTATTATTATTATTATTATTATTATTATTATTATTATTGTTATTATTATTATTATTATTATTATTATTATTGATCGATTTATTCTTCTTTTTCTTCTTATTATTAATTAATCGACGATTTTCTCATTTTAATTAATTAGTAAAGGAGAGCTTAACAATTTTTTTTTTTAATCTTGTCGATTACTTGTAATTATGAATTTTATATATATATATATATAGAGAGAGAGAGAGAGAGAGAAAGGAAGAGAGAGAGAGGGGAAGGGGGGGGGAGAGGAGTTCCGAAACTATTTTCAGTTTGAAAATTGAAAAGAGAACTTTCAAAAACTTTCGAATAACTTTTTTTTTCCCCTTCAAAGTTTTGATGGTTTCATGTTTAATATTTGAAAACACATCGGAGTTGATAATTAATCGTTTATACAAGATGATTAATTAATATTTTCTTCCAATGAGTTTCTTTTCTGAAGTAAGTGAGATGTTTAAATATTGACGTGATATTAGTGTATTACATATACTAATTTTGATCGTATAAAATATCTAATATCTATCTAATATGTAAATAAATAAATAAAAAAAAATTATAATTAAAAAAAGGCGTATTCTTTAAAATTGATTATTTGTGCTTTGTGAACGCCAATTAAAGATTATTAAAAATTATATTAACGTTATATTAAGACTCCTTTATATATATATATATATATATATATATATATATATATATATATATACATATATATATATATATATATGTATATATATATATGCATTAAACAGACAAACTAAAATAAATAAAATATGAGGATTATAAGATGACTTACCAAAAAATCCAAAAATATGAAATGATTTATTATGAACTACTCGTACGATATAAAAATCCTTTTTTTTTTATTGACGCTATGACCCATCGTGAGAGCATTGACCAATGAGACACCATCAGATGTAACCTGGAAATAAAAGAAATGAAAAATTAAAAAAGAAAAAAATACAATAAAAATACTCGACAAATATTTAATCTACTTGTTTCCACCCCCACCATTATCACTCCATCACACCCCTCTCAACTATTGTCTACCGTTCTCTCTGTCCATATATATTTTCTTTTTCTATTTTTTTTCTTTTTTCTTTTTTTCTTTTCTCTTTTACTCTCTCACTAACACAAACTTCAACATCTGCTTCATATCTTCTCCCAATGGACTGTCGTCCCTCAGCTCTTCGATTGTTACGGATATTGAAAAGTTACTATATTTTGTTTATTCATCTTGAGAAAGAAAAAGAAAAAGAAAATAAGAGTAGATTTAAAAAATGCATCGACTATCTCTCTTCCCTATCTTTTTTTATTTCTCGTCGAATTTTCCCTTTTTTTTCTGATTTTCCACATCTTTTTTACTTTTCCTTTTTTTTTCTTCTTTTTCTTTATCTTACTCTCAAACTGTCCTTCACCTGTTATATCTCCAAGCTCGTTAACTTTATCGACGAGTAGACTATATCTACGTATGTATTATATATGCATATACACTGGTGGCCATTAATAGTGCGCCTAGCCACCTAGATACTTTTTTCTTCCTTTATATATATATATATATATATATATATATATATATATATATGTATATATATATATAAAGAATACATATATATATATATATATATATATATATATATATATATATATATATATATATAAGAAAGTACCTTTTATACGGTGTATCACTCTTTTAATATTTTATTAGACAAAGAAAAATTTTTATAATAACTTTTTTCTCGCTTTACATATTTTAAGTATACTAAATTTTTCAATGCATAAATTTATTGTTTTTATTAAATAAACGTTATTATACGATATATAATATTCGTGCTCTTGTTATTAGATTTTTAATATTTATTTATAATTTACATAAATAATATGTTTATTTTTCTATATGAATATTTTTTGACTGACAGACATGATAATATATTTTTTTTTCTTTTTCATTATCTGATAAAACTAAAATTAATGTCTGTATATATATATATATATATATATATATATATATATATTTATTTATTTATTTATAGACGTTAATTTTAG
Source organism: Vespa velutina (assembly GCF_912470025.1). NCBI lineage: Eukaryota > Metazoa > Arthropoda > Insecta > Hymenoptera > Vespidae > Vespa > Vespa velutina. The sequence continues at coordinate 2,407,260 of NC_062199.1, read as the reverse complement.
TTTCATATATATATACGTAGAAAAGGTAAATTCGATCGAGAACAATCAAGAGCCGTTCAAATAGAAATTATTATTCACTGCCTAGGCCATGGTCGAGCAAATCCATCGCGTGGAATTTTAAATTTCTTTATAGGCCATCGCGATACACTGCCTGAGAACTTTCGATAAGCATATTCTTGCGAATTTTGAAAGTCAACTCATTTACGTATGAATAAATGCATTTAATACTCATATACTTTTTGAGTATATAGAAATGAGAAAAATAGCTTTCTTTTTTTTTCTTTTTTTTTTTTTTTTTTTTTTTCAAATTGTTATTCCAAGTCACTTCTCCAAGATTTACTACTCTTTTATATTAATCATTAATCATGAAAATATTTGTTAAACGTTTAAAAAAAAAAGAAAAAAAAAAAAAAAAAAAAAAAAGAAATGTTCAAGAGAATACAAAAATAAAATAGAGAAATTTTGTTTTTGACATCATCCATAAAGTTCAATAATGTAAAGGTCTATGAACGTTTTCAACGGACAGCATGAAATTCAACGAACATGGAATAAAATCAAGCTGAATGGACCTCGGAATCATTTTCGTTCCTGTGAATTATTCATGGATGCTGTTTCATGAGCGAATGTTACTCTCGTAACTTTGTAAATTACCAGTAACAACGTACGAACTTCTGTAAATTCCCAATGAGACATAATAAATATACTGATCACATATATAGTCCTCGTAAAAATAAAACCCGGTGATCTCTCGTAAATTATGCTCAATTTTTCTTTTATCTTTCTTCTTTTTATAAATCAAATGTGATAGATGGTCCATTAATAAATAAAAGATTAAAAAAAGAAAAAATTTGACGAATCAGCATTAATTGTTTAGAGGAAACTTTTTAAAATATATCATTTTCTATATTTTCTATGTAAAATATTTCAAGCACCTAACAAATTAATTTCTTCTTTGGAATTAATTAATTATCTCAAAATTCTAAACGACAAAAGTGCATCGTGATTATTTTTTTTAAGCGACCTTTTAGAATACTTTAATAAATAATCTATTGAAATAATTATTAGATTTTAACGAAGTACTCGTAAATATTTTTGTCACTCGCTATTTTTGATTGAAGAATTAATCGATTCTCATCTCTCTCTCTCTCTCTCTTTCCCCTGTTTTTCTCTGCTTTTTATTTAGACGGCAGTCGACTGATTCACGTGTCAAAGAGAAGATATCAGTTACCTTGACATACTGACACAAATATACAAAGCAGGAACAGATCCGTCTGGTCTGACCTAGTTTCCCAGCTTACTACTTACTACTCATTAATTCGTCTTCAGTGCACACGTAGTACCACTTTTCTACCCCTTTCTCACTTCAAATTTCACGCAGACATTCTAAACAAATATTAAATGGATGACAACTGTCTACATACAAACATGAGATATTATCTTTCTCGATATAAGAATTATTTTGTTTAAAACTTTATTAGCAATTATAATTAAAAAAAAAAAAATATATATATATATATATATATATATATATATTACAATTAATGCTTATTTTCATTTAAAAACAATTATTACTAAAAGTAATTCATATGATTCTATAGTCATATAGAAATATCTTATGTTTTTATTCAATTGTTTATTTCATTTAATTTAAATACTTTTTGCAATCGTAATAAAATAATATTACAATAAATTATATTTTATATATATATATATATATTTTTGTTTTTGTTTTGCTTTTTTTTTTTTTTTTTTTTTTTTTTTTAATCAGATGAACCTATCGTTTGATTTTGCAATTAATGTATCTTATTTCTTTGTTTGTTTGTTTTTTTTTTCTTTTTTTTTTTTAATGAATTTACAAACAATTTTCACAAATAATGCCTCATACATCTATTTACCTGTACTTCCCGCCAAAATTAATGAATTTTATTCGGGAATTTCGACGTTAAAATGCGATTAATTAGTCGCGCAACATAAAACGGAATAGATTGAACATGTTTTCCAGATATTTGCCTAAAAGCGACGTTTATACACGTTTCATAATTTATATCAGTTTATTATAGTTCATAATATTCATTCGAAACATTCAGCTTAAATCCTCACACTACATATTATATATTAAAACAAATTAATTCATCTAATTACAGAATATGAGTGTACGTGTGTGTGTGTGTGTGTGTATACATATACATATATGTAATTATAATAGACTATTAAAGTTACAAATAAAGAAAAAGGATCATCAATTTGCATTTCATTTAAAATTTATCGATAAATGATATACGATCGTGATTGTTATAAAACAAGAAACAACAACAACAACAACAACAACAACAACAACAAAATAAAATAAAATAAAATAGAAAAGACATAGCAAAAAATCGATTGGGCGAAAACTTTCTCAACAATATAAAAAATTAATCACTCTTTTTCCGAGACTTTTTATTAATTAGGATTGTTAAGCTGGGCTCGTAAAGTTGTACAATCTAAAAAAAAAAAAAAAAAAAGTAATTGATTTTTAAGATCACCTAAACACTTTTGACTATCCACTTAGGGAGACTTTTTCGGACCATTGAGTTTCGAAACAAAAACAAGGACAAAAAACAAAATAAAAAAGAAGAAGAAGGAAGGAAGAAAGAAAGAAAGAAAGGAAGAAAGAAAGGAAGAAAGAAAAAAAGAAATCGATTGGTATACTGAAAGAGAAGAGAGAAATTTTTCACAAGAGGTTTAAAACGAACGTACGAAGGTGATTGTTCGCAGATAAAAATTAAAGATGCGCTCTTATCTTAGAAGGAAAGCTTCGTGACCCCCTTTTTTTCTCTCGGCATATCGTGACGGAGTGTGAGTGTGTTCCTGCCTGGCCGGGGGAGTTTCGGGTCGAGAAGGAAACGAAAAAGCGACTATCTGCTGAATGAATGTACTCGAGAATCACAGGATCTCTCTCTTTCTCTCTCTCTCTCTCTATCTCTCTTTCTTTTTCTTTTTCTCTAAGGCCTCAGGCTGAAATCTTACGCGCTACTAATTGCTACCATTGTCTGTATCAGTGAAGAAAAGGATGGAACGTGAACCGGAACAAAACCCTAACTTCCCAGACCCGAAAATTCCTTCTTTCATGTTACTTTCGTATCTCCGATGAATATCTCTCTCTCTCTCTCTCTCTCTCTCTCTCTCTCATTCTCTCTTTCTCTCTTTAATTCGAGGCCAATGATCCCAACCTAGTAAATAATATATATATATAAAGTTTATAGAAATGATTGAAAATTCAAGTTTACACTTTCAATGATATTAATTTTAAAAATTAGATATTTTAATATATATATATATATATGTGTGTCTATTTGGGTTTAATATTATTTATGAAATATTTATTGAATTAAATTTGTTTAAATAAATAATCAGATCCGAGAGATTGTGATTTAATATTAAATAATTATATTAACATGATTTGATATATTTATTGATGGGTAGATTAATTAATATTTGATTGTTATAATTCTCAATTATAATTGGCTGTAGTAATTAATTCGATTTATGTAAATAGAATCAAATGAACTTTCTTTAACAAAATTTTTCTCTCTCTCTCTCTCTCTCTCTCTCTCTCTCTCTCTCTCTCTCTCTCTCGCCAAGAATGTCAATAACATCTTCTTTGCGTCAAGCCGCCTATGAATTATATATTCTGCTTGAGGGTAGAATGCCAATACCACGATAAGGGCTGCTGTCTAAGGGTTCTCAAGCGCTCTTCGGTCCGCCATCTCTATATACCTACTTATTCCACTATACTCTTATATATATATACATATTAGTATATATAATATATATATATATATATATATATTATATACATACATATATGTACGTGCGTGTCACATACCTCTTAAATGCATGGTACATGGAGAATATGGGATTAAAACGTGTAGTTTGGCCAAAGTTAATTTCTTCGATGGAATATTACAATGTTAAAGAAAAAAAAAAAAAAAAAAAAAAAAAAAAAAAAAAGAAAAAGAAAAAAAGAAAATAAAAAATTGGATAAGAAAAAAATATTTTCTTATAAATATAATCTTTTTAAAAAATGACGAAGATTAAGGATCATTATCAAAACAAGGAAATATAAAATGTTACGAGTAAGCGTTCATAATTTGAATGTATGAAAGTTAAAAAGTAAAACGAAAAAATGGTTATCAACGAGAAGGACCTCTAATCATGCTTAAAGATTATGCACAACCCCTTATGATCGTAGAAAATTCTTTTTCAATGTTGCCATTAGAAGCTCAAAGAACTGCGGCACTAGTGAAACTTTAAAGGAAGATTTTATCGTTTTATCCACCCGCCTCGTTAACTTCCATCGACATCCTCAAACCCTTTCCTTCCTTCCTTCCTTCCTTCCTTTCCTCACTCTTCCCTTCTTCTATCTCACCACTCGAGTTCGTCCTTTCCGCTGCTGTTACGGCCTCGAAGTTTACCGTAAAGTAATTAAAATTGACGTCACATATACTAACGAGAGAATTTTCGATAAATTTGTCGGAAACATTACTTCAAAAAAATATCCATCTTTTTTCTTTCTCTTTTTCTCCTTTTTTTTCTGTGTGTGTGTGTGTGTGTATGTGTTTTTTTCTTTTTCTAAAGACGTTTGTGTTTATTATTATATAAGGAAAAAAAAAAAATAATAATAATAAAAGCGATAAGTTTCAAAAAAATCAAAATTTTTACGAATGATCAAACATACAGTAAGTATTTTAAAATATTATTAATAAAAAAAAAAAAAAATATATATATATATATATATATATCCCCCTTGCAACGAGAATACAATGCGATATAACGATGACGAACTTATAGTTTGATTGTGAATGAAAAAAAAAAAAAAAAAAAAAAAAGAAAAAGAAAAAAACATAAGATAAATAAAAGACAAAGAAAAAAGAGAAAAGAAAATTAATTCGTGATTTACTTTTTCTTTTTCTTTTTCTTTTTTTTTTTTCTTCCTTTTTTTTTCACATAGAATTTATGAATGACAGAATATATCCTATACATGTTGGAATGTTGCTTGTCGATTAGAAAGAAAACATAGATACCATCGATAAAGGTGGATCTCTCTAGAAGGTCTCTTAATCCTCGAATAATCTCGGTTCTGTAACAGTAATCGGATCATGCTCTCCATGGATTTACTCCGTGTGTTTCAGGCTCCGGCGGTCTGATTGGATTTGTGGTTGGGCCTGGATTTGGCATTAAGAAGGATGGGTTGGGTCACCGGTCTCGGCGTCGCACTGGTCATTGTCGTCACCGCTGGTGCTGCTTTGGCTCTCTGTAGACGGTAATTGTCAAACGATTTCAAACTTCATCTATCTATCTTGGAATCTAATCGATTTAAAAACGAACGTTCTGACATTCGAGAATTTCTAATTAAAAAGATCTAAGAATATAGGGCGCAACTTTTCTTTTTTAAATTCTTTTAAAAAACTTCAACGACGTATAAATTTACAAATTAAAATTTATAATCAATTTTCCATGACCTTTCTTCCTTAACGCTTTTTCAATAAAAAAGATGAACAAATGTGTATGTTTGTGTGTGTGTGTATGTGTGTGTGTATTGTTTTCTTTTTATTTTTTTATTCTATAATCAGGTCAATAAATTCGAAAGATTTTATAAACAAATTTTTTCCTCAGATTTCGATCGATTATTTTGCTTACGATAATCGAATCAAGACATGCGTATTATTTTTTTTTGCACATAAGAGACAAATATACTGATAATACAATAATATATACTCTTGGAAACCGTTAAGTGTTACACGTGCAACAGGTTAAGAGGTCATTCAGCCAGCAATTGTATCACCGACCTGATATCGGTTCTTTCCTAGAAGTTCAACTTCCTTTTGATTTTCTTCTAATGGACGAATGCGAAGGATAATAATTTTCGATAAGGAAAAAAGGAAAAAAAAGAAAGAAAAAAAAAAAAAAAAAAAAAAAAAAAGAATAATACGAGAGAGAAATAATCTCGAATATCTTGAAAATAAATTTAATATATATTAGACATTTTCATTAGAATAATTTATCTTCATTCTCAAAGTTTTCTTAAACGTTCTATATTCTTCCCTCTGACCTCTTTAATAAGCTCATCTATATTCGCTTAATTATAGCACACTCTCGATGTCACTACCCTCCTTATTGGATAAACCTCCCTATCATTATTATAACATGTCTAATAATCGTTAATATTCGACATGATAATCAATAAGGATCATTCAATTAAACGTTTTTATTACCTCTTATCACTTTATCAGATATTGCATTGGCTGGCAATGGGGTACTAGAAATATTTGGAGTATATTTGAAGAATGGCGACAGACATTATCGTGGCTATGGGCACCGCGAGAAGAAAAGGTACAATTCTCAAAATTGATAAGTGAATAATTATAAAACTTATCTCTAAAAATATATTTAAAAAAGAAATCAATATTATAAAAGTAATAAATAAAAAATATCAATTAGTCTAGTTTTATAATTACGTATAGGTACACCTATAACAATATGATTATATAAACATTATCGATTTGATTTCTTTTATTTATTTATTTATTTATTTATTTATTTATTTATTTATTATTTATTTTTTTTTTTTGATAATAGGTTGGTCTCGTAAAAGCTCAACATCCAACAGCACAGACAATACCAGGTTTATATCGGCAAACTGGTAATCCTTCTCAACAGTTGTTACATAGTGATAGCGATTTGAGGCTGGATGCTCAAGGGGCCTTCACACGGTAAATAAGACAAACGTTTTTATTTTATTTCTTTTTTTTTTTCTTTTTTTCTCTTTTTTTTTTTTTTTTTTTTTTTTTTTTACCAAAAATTCAAGTGAAATTATTTTGAAAACTTTCGAATAATGTTAGACACGCCCGCACACATAAAGGTTTCCAATTAAACCATGAAGCCAAAAAGCTCCTATCGAAAGGCATCGTTTTACTACCCTCGCTAGATTGCACTTTAATGACTCGACCTTCATAGAAGCACTCAAAATAATCTAATGAAAGCATTAAAGGCTTTGCTCAAAGGCATCCACAACCAAAAGACCTAGCGATCCTACTAACGTTGATATAACTTAGAGTGACTATAACGTATGAAATTGATAGCATTGATTTAATTCGGTATTTGATCTTGACCTTCAAAAAAAAAAAAAAAAAAAAAAAAAGAAAAAGAAAAAGAAAAAAAAAAAAGATTTCCATTCAAGATGTATAAAATGATTTGATGAACTATCTACGAATGAATTATAAGTGTTTAACAATTGTAGAATATGTTATATAATCGTAGATTCGAAGCTGTGGATAGAGATCTACATCCACCACTTGGTACTGGAAGTAGTAGTACTATACCACCTCAGCCATTAAGGCCAGCACCGCAACCAAGACCAGCATCACGTCCAAGACCATCTCCTCTTCAAACCCCTAGCACAGTTGATTATATACGAATGCAAGAATCTGGTCCAGGTCCACTGACACCACCACCATCCTTGCAAAGAACTATTCCACAATCGAGAGCAACCGCAGCCTCAGTCTTCGTCTTCCAAAACGAACCGGTGAAGAATTATGGCTTTTTCAAGCCACCTAATGATCACTCGGCCTTCAGATTCGATGGCGAAGGAAATACTGGAAATATGTTGCCTGAAAATATTCAAATGACAGCTTACAATATGCAAAATCATTCTGATTCGAGAATGGGAAGATACGAAATGGATGCGACTGAAGATAGAAGAAAGGACACTTATGATTCACGGTGTAATCCTTACAGACAATTCGAGACGAGTAATAGATACAATGTTCATAATACACCTATCACATCTCTCGACGTTAAAATTAACAATGAAGAAAATACATACGCCGGTTATGACGTCGTTCAAAGAACTCATCAATTGAGACAACATGTAAGGAATGACTCTAGAGGATCACCAAGTAGTTTTGGTTTGACGAATCACTCAAACTCGACCAGTCAAACGATCATGGAGTCCATTTATGGACCTCAAACTCTCTGCAAGATGCTTCAAAATGCTCAGAACTTGGAGAACGAGTTGGACAGAAGAAACAACGAGATTCAAAGCATCGAGATGACACCTTTCAGAAGTTCGACGCTTCAAAATGACGTTGGCTCGTCTTATCTATACCATGATAATTCATCCAACACTGGTCTACAAAGAGTCTCTCAATATATCCAAAGTCTACCTGATCATCCTGCCTTTGACACGATCAATGATCATACGTCGGATCGGGAACAAATACTTTATGCCGATGATATGCAAACACAGATCAACTCGTCAAAGATTAACAGCGAATCAGCATCTAGTCCTGTACCACCACCACCTGCGCCACCTGATCCTCCTACGGACGTACTCAAAAAGAATGAACCTACAACGGGTGAAAGGATCTTCAATGCACTTCGATCAGTTACCTCGCAAAGTTACATCGATGCCTCGGAATTTTACAAGTGAGATTTCTCGATCATATTTTACAATTACTATTACATAATGGCTTACCCGCATGAAGCATTTGAATTAATTAAAAAAAAATTTAATGCATAAGATAATTTTCTGGACCACATCTTGTGCATTATTTTTAATAATGAATTTTGATAGTGACAAATTCCCAAAAATTTTTTTATTAATATCATCTTATTATTTTTATATATATAAATATAAAATAAATTATAATATCAATCTCAAAAATATTAACTCATTGATAAAAATAAAATCAAACTGTATATATAATCTATTTAATAAGATTGTAATAATGAATAATTTCTGAACCATGATCGATCTTAATCTAATTTTAATGAAAAAAATATATAAATCCTAAAATAAATATATTTTCAGTTCCGTTTTATCGTCAGCTCAACAAGTCCAACGATTTACCTTCTCGAGATCGCCAAGTATGGTGAACGAGAATACAGGAAGTCGTTTACAGAACGAGGTACGTGACATATACACTGAAACCGATTCGGACGCCATTGGCCTTGATGCTTCCAGACGTAGTTCCGATCTTTACAGCCCCGAGCTAAACTTGGAAGCTCATAGAACTGCTCAGGAAGTAAATCATTTATTCTTCTTCTTCTTCTTCTTCTTCGTTCTTTTCCTGGATATTCTTTTTTTTTCTATTTTTTCTATTTTTCCATTTCAATGAAGAAAAAATATACAAAAATTTTCTTGCCTTTCAGGTATATAACAGCTTACAGGATCCACCATCTTCGCCTTTACTCTTGAAAGATCATAATCACGAGTCTTATACGTTTATGTCCGATCCAAGCTTCACTAGAACCTCCGAAGTAATTTTATCGAAAATTAATATTTATGATTCATATGACTTGGCAAAGAAATAATTGTTAATGTGTTTTTTTTTCTTTTCTCTCGTTTCTGTTTTTTTTTCTTTTTTTTTTTCTTATTAGGACATCTTCAATAGTTTAGAACAAAGAAGGAAGAGTATGGAGAGATTAAATGGTATCCATGAATTTGTAGAACATGAAACTTCCGATAGTTCAAGGTAAGCCCTTCAAAGTTTTTCAAGGTAGCCCTAATTGGCCTTTTAATCAAATCTTAAATACATAATGATCGAACAGACGGCGAAATAGTCAAGAATTATATGCTGCATTGGAGGAAGTTCAAATCAAAAGAAGATTATCGCAGGTATTTAAAAAAAAAAAAAAAAAAAAGAAAAAGAAAAAAAAATGTAATTAAATCGACGGATTAAAAAAAATTCATTACTCTAACGTCGAACATTTATTTCATGATAGCAAAGTCTCGAAGAAAATTATATTACGAGTTATACGATGAACGAGCACGGTGAATCGAATTCCGGAAGTCGTCGTGGTTCACAGGGACCTGAACCTGAACCTCCGCCGGACGAATCTAATTTAAAAAGAGCAATAAGTTGCGAAAGTGTTTGTTCAGATACCAGTGTGGTATTGAACGATCTCGAGGAGGCACCTGTCGTGGGACTCGTTTGCGTTGGTTTAGAACACGAAAGATGGGGCGGACGTGGTACCGATGCCGAAGGTGACTTGGCAGTCAGTGTCCTTGAAGCTAGAGATCTCATTGCACCTGACGGTCGACCTGCACAAGACACCTTCGCGAGGTTTAGCCTTTTCCTTTACAAAAATTTGTAGAAAAAAAAAAAAAAAAAAAACAATTTAGAAATATGAATCAGGCTCTTAAGATGATTTATAAAGAAAAATTTAATCACATTGATCACCATTTATAAAAATTTATAAGAATGAATCTAATTTGATAGATAACAATGTACAGAAATGATTTGTAATTTATAAAACGTAAATAGATATATAGGGCTGTATAAAAGATATATTAAAATTAAGGCCTAAATCAATAATAATATTTTTCTCTTTTTATATACATTATAGAGTATGTCTATTGCCTGATAGACAAACACACGTACAAACACGTTTGTACAGAGGTTCTCCATCGCCAAGTTATCAAGAAAAGTTTCTCTTTCCTTTGGACGGTGGTCCAGCTGGAAGAACACTTCTGGTCGAGGTAAATAAAAAAATAATAAAGTAAAATAATAATAATAATAATGATAATAATCTTAGAAGAAATAAAGGAGTTATCTAATATCGATGACACATGGATTTAGGTGTTCTCTGACGAATCGAGTATCGGTGGTGGCGCCTCCCTTATCGGTGAAGCTAGTTTAAGACTAGGTCCAGCGCTAAGACCACCTGCTACTACCTGGCTACCTTTAACAGGACCTGCCTTACCTACGCCGCACTTGGGAGAGCTCTTGTTCTCTCTGAGTTACTTGCCAACTGCGGAGAGGCTAACATTGGTCGTAGTAAAAGCTAGAAATTTGCGTGGTTCTAATACTATACCGGGTGATTTCTTTGTCAAGGTAATAAGCTTGGTTAAAAAAAAAAAAAAAAAAGAGAAAAAAAACAAAAAGAAAAAATAATAATAATAATAATAATAATAATATCTGTGAAAAGAATTAAAATCAATTAGATACGTTGTCCTTTCTTTCTTTTTTTTTTTTTTTTCTAATATTCTTGCAAAGGTTTACCTGCTGCAACAAGGAAAGAAAATGCACAAGAAAAAGACGTCTGTGAAAAAGGGAGAAAAGAGTCCTATTTTCAACGAGGCGATAATATTTAGTGTACCAGCTCACGCTCTACAGGTTTAGTATAATAATAATTGATAATAAATAAATAACGAATAAATAAATAAACAAATAATTCAAAATAATTATCTCGTATAATAAATAAAACAGATCTTATATTATAATAATAATAATAATAATAATAATAATAATAATTCTCGTAATACAATAGAGTACTAATTAATAAAATTTATTCTTTATAAAAATTATTCTTTTTCTATTTCTTATATTTCAGACAATTCAATTGAGACTGACAGTAGCAGAGGTGCATAACGAGCAAACCACAACAAATACAAAAGCTTATTCGGTCGGTCACGTTATTGTTGGTTCCACTTCAACAGGCAAAGCATTAGCACATTGGAGACAAATGTTAACGGCATTGAGACGTCCCATTGCTATGTGGCATCCATTGAGAAAATGAGATCAGTTGGACATTGAAAGAGAGGAGGAGGAGGTGGATAAGGAGGAAGAGAAGGAGGAGGTAGAGGAGTTGGAGGAAGAGGAGGAGGAGGAGGAGGAGGAAGAGGAAGAGAGTGTGCGATGGATATAAAGAAGACAAAATTAATGGAACAAGAAGAAAAGAGAGAGAAATCGAACGCTAACAGGCAAGAGCATGAAGTGCACAAATCAATTAGAGTTATAATAATTAACATGACAACGTCCCAATGTTTATATATATATATATATATATATATATATATATATGTATGTATATATATATTTTTAAACAACAAAATACAAAACGTTTCGAAATACAAAAATATTCGAATACTTTTTGATAATTCAATTATTTCGCAAAAAAAAAATTAATAATAATTATCTGTTTTTGGTGACGATAAGAAAAGAAAAAAAGAAAAAAAGAAAAAAGAAACAA
>NC_062199.1:2350242-2390242 GCF_912470025.1 Vespa velutina | reverse complement strand
AGAAAAATTTAAGGGAACCATTAAGTCTAATCCAATGTATAAATATAACTTTCTTTAATTGTATTTAATAAATAATATCAAAGAATATATAAATATTTACAAAGACAAACGGTATATCTCAATGGATAAAATGAATACTAATCCTTGTCATGTTAGATAATTGCTATTGGCCTTAAAATAAATATTATAATCATTCCATTTAGTACATACTCTTTTAATCCTTTTATATTAAATATGACATGATGGATCCCTTAAGTATTAATTAATGAGGTACGTTCGAGCTTGTGCTTGTGAAAAAAAAAAAAAAAACAAATATAAAGTGTATCATTACACATTGTATTGTACTGTACTTAGTTATAAGAATTAATCTTAATACATTAAACTGTGAAAAGAAATATATTATGAGAGAAGACGTTAATCATTATATAGCGTGGATCATCATACACGCGGGGAATCATATACTATTAACTATAAACGATCATTGTTAACCATGGTTGCGGTTCTATTTACACAATTCGTTTACTGAATAAATTCAGAAAAAAACAAAATATATTTGAACTAATGTGACTGATATTGTAAAGTTTATAACTTTTATTAACCCGTAGAAATCGTTAAAAAGAAAATTTCAACTTACTACTTCGAGGAACGATTATCAAAATTGCTGCCGAATTTTTCTATTTCTCTTCTTTTTTGTACTTCTTCATTGACGGCCTTGAACGCACTTGAAAGTAAAACACTTCACTTAAACGATTAAATAAACTAATACAACAAGAAATAATACATTTTACACCAAACAAATGTTTATCATTATTCAAAACGCGTTAACTACGTATTAACATATAAGATGTTTGAACATTGAACCAATCACAGTGCAACTTTCATCATGCTCATCTGTGATTCGCAAATTACATTATGCAAGATGGCGACTAAAAGAGAGGGAAAATTTAAAAACTAAAAAAGAAAAAAGAAAATTAAAAACTTTGTTCTACTATCTTTTCAATCATAATAAATGCTAGATAGAGAAAACAACATATTTCTAACATTGCCTGATGTATAATATTAATCAATAATAAATAAAATCAAGTACATTCAATGCATTTGACAATATATAAGAGATTAATTAAAAATATACTTTTTGGTAAGTATAGACTAAATTATTATATTATATGAACAATAATTTTATGTTTTAATTAAAGATTCAGGATTATTATAATGTGTGTCTCAAAAAAAAAAAAATGTGATGCAGTCGAAAATCTCTAAAAAAAGAAAAAAAGAAAAAAAAACAAGAAAAGAAAAAAAAACAATTAAACTTAATATATATTTCTATAAATTTTCTTTGTCTAGCATGCTCGCGTTTGCGTACGTTGAGATAACAGTGTAACCAACAGTATATTTAAGCGCCATCTATTCGAAATAATGTTGGTATGCCTGGCTTGCACAAATAAATGTCAAAATATTAAAAAATTCGATATATGTATTCACTTTGACTATTTCTTGTTTCTTTTACAATGAATAGGTTTGAATATGCTAATCCTCGTCTTCTACCCAACGAATTAAACGTCAGACGTGATTTTGGTGTACGTTTGTACGATGGAGACGTTAAGGTATGTAAAAATATAATCATATAAGATCATATAATAATAATAATTAACCTATGTTTCATTAATAGACACAATTTGAAGGTGGACAATTATATATTACGACACATCGAGCACTTTGGGGAAGACCGGATGATATACCACGAGGTAACACTTGCCTCTCATTACCATTAAGATATGTAGTTTTCCACGAAGAGGAATCTCCAGGTCCATTTTCTTTTAGACGTAACAATAAAGTTATTTTACATCTCTCTGAACCATCTCCTGGTAAGAAATTAATAATTTATTATAAATTTTATATTAAATAAAATTGATTTAATTAATTAAAATATTTTTAGATAAAATGCCTGGACCAGCGGAGAATAGTGCCTTTAATTATATTAAATTATCATTCAAAGAGGGTTTGGATTCAAATTTTATAATAGAATTAAGAGATGTACTTAGAAAAAGAACCTGGGAATCGGATCCTCCTATACCATATCAATTAACCGATATGAATATTCAAAGTTTGCGTATTACATCTAAACCATTGCCACAAATAAAACCACGAACGGGTATTATAGGTATTGAAAGGAGTCTTCAAGAACAACAAAAGGCAACGGATGAGAGTATTTCTAAGGCATTTCAAGATCTTAAGAAGCTTATGGAAATGGCTAAAGATATGGTGGCCATATCTAAAACCATCTCTGCAAAAATAAGGGTGACTTTCAATGATTAATTTATAAAGTCGACATTAATAATTCAAGAAAATTGCAGGAGAGACAAGGAGACATCACGGAGGATGAGACTGTTAGATTTAAATCTTATTTGATGAGTCTAGGTATCGATGATCCTGTAACGAGAGATGCTTACAAAAGTAGTAATGAATATTTTAAACAATTAGCTATGCAGCTTGCAGTTATTTTAGAAGAACCGATCAAGGTAAAATATATTTTTATTATTAATAATTGTAAATAGATATGTGACAAAAATAGATAGAAAATAATAATCAATATATTTTTTTTTTTTTAGGACGTAGGTGGAATGATGACATTGACCGATGTTTATTGTCGTGTTAATCGAGCCAGAGGATTGGAACTTTTGTCACCGGAAGATTTATTAAATGCTAGTAGACAATTAGCTTCTTTAAGTTTGCCTATAGTATTAAGGATCTTTGACAGTGGTGTTATGGTTCTTCAAATTCGATCTCACGATGATCTTGCAGTTGCTGATTCTATAGCAGATTTAGTAAGTATGATATAATAACTATTTGTACGATATGAAAAGTTTAATAAAATAAAACAGTATAATAATAATTATTATAATTTAAATCGATTATAGTTACAGGAAAGAGGTTCAATAACTGCGGAGGAACTTGCACGATCCGAAGGAATATCTGTTTTATTAGCACGAGAAAGATTGTTAGTTACGGAAAAACATGGAAAAGCTTGCAGAGACGATACGATAGAAGCATTAAGATTTTATCCAAATTTATTTTTAGAACAAAACGCGTAACCCTTAATCGTTCATGTATATATATATACATATAAATGTATATATATATATGTATATATATATTATCATTGGCATCATGGAATTACAAGAAAACGCAACCGCCTCTATTATTATTATTATTATTATTATTATCATTATTATCATTATTATCTTATTCATTAAGTATTCGTATAATTCTCGTGCCTTTATAAATCGTGCACAGTTAAGTCCAATGCAATGATTAAAAAAAAAGAAAGCAATTTCTATCGTCCTCGCAGTGCATACAACGTAGCTTGTTACAAAACGAAGGTATATAATCGTAAATGTTATATTAAAAGAACAAAAGAAAAGAAAAACAAATGATATATATATATATATAGAGAGAGAGAGAGTAAGAGAAAGAGAAAGAGAGAATATACAATTGAAATCATTTTTATGTTATTTTATATTTCAATCAATACAAAATTATAGAAATACTACAAGATTTTCTGCTTCTGATTCATTGGTATCCTATTTGATACTATGCTAAAGAAAAAAAGAGAGAAAGAGAGATAGAGAGAGAGAGAGGGAGAGAGAGAGAGAGAAGCAGGAACTAACTGGCGTGGCAGGTATTAACGAGCGTCATGTAAACACACACATAACACACAATACTACGTACATACAATAATACATACATACAATAATGTAACCTTGATGAGATCAGCAAAATGTCAAGGCTAAAATGAAATCTCTTTTTCTCTCTCTCTCTCTCTCTCTCTCTCTCTCACTCTCTTCTTACTGAAATGTATAATTTATATATACGATAAAAAAAAAAGAAAAAACAAAAAAAAAACGAGTGAATATAATTACATTGTTTAATAATTGAGAATGCAAGTATTATTAATCTTCCAGTATGGTTACACATAGGACGTATGATCATTAAGAATTTTATTCTTTTTCTTTCTTTGCTGGTGCCAATAATTAAAAAGAATATGATTTTTCTTAACCAGTTAATTAGCATGTCGACTAATGTCATTCTATAAATATCATACTCTCCTACAGGTTTTCATATAAAAATAGAATCCATTAAAGTCTGTATCTATCGCTATGGTTTATGCTAATTGCTTCATTATTATTTTCTCTTATTCTATAAGATTAACGAATTATTCTATGGTGATATTATAAGAGTTTAATATCCATGGAAATTCTTTTAAAAAGAAAATTTCCAATGTATCCATTTGTTTTTTTGTAAATTATTATTATAAACAAAACAAAACAAAAATAAGAACTAAATAAGTATGTGCGCGCCCGTGTATGTGTATACACATAGTATCAGAAATATTCAATATTAATAACAGTAAAATGATAATATGAAACGTATGATCAATCATGAATTGATTCACATACGTAGTTTGTGGTTTGCAATTGACAAAAGAAAACTCTTATTGGCCGCAAAACACCAATTACAAGTACAAGTACGTTGACTTTGAAAGTAAGAGTTACACACACACACACACATACACATACATACCATCGATAAATCTGATCGTTTCGAACATTCTCACCAGATGTATATGCATATATATATATATATATATATATATATATATATATATATATATATATGCATATGCATGTATACATGTTTCCATACGTTTTCTTATTTCATTTGAATTACTATAGCATCCATATATAATATTTGCTGAGTCGAGAGAGTATGGAGTTAGTACTTGGGATGCCATAGAGCATTAATATCTATGTTTTAACGTTACATCATCATCTCGTGACTTTCTACATCCTCTTTGATATATAACCAAGCTAGAAAAAATTTCCTCGACATTTAATCACGTGAAAGGGATCTGTCTCTCTCTCTCTCTCTCTCTCTCTCGTTCTCTCTCGTTTTCTCTCTTTCTCTCTCTCTCTCTCTCTCTCTCTCTCTCTCTCTGTCTCTGTATCTGTCTTGACATACAAGATAAAATAAAAATTCGTGTTAAATCTTATTTTACAAATTTAGATGAGTCAATGATGGCGAGGATTGAACAATCAAAAAAAAAAAAACAAGAAAAAAAAAAAGAGATTGATAATCAAAGTTAGATAAAAACATTCATCTAACTAGTTATTTAGAATATGCTAGTCATCGATTAACGATTAGAAACTATTATCGATTTTAATCCACTATACTTCTATGAAACTATAAAAAAAAAAAAAAAAAAAAAAAAGAAAAGAGAAACAGAAATAAAAGAAATAGTAACTTTTACTGATGCGTGTTAATAAAATAATAGATCTAGTGATACGATTTGATTGAAGTGAAAATTTTGATTTTTTTTTTTTTTTCTTTTTGTCTTTCTTTCTTTCTTTTTCTTAAGTTCAATTCTAACAATAAGCTATCTAAATAGCTTTGACAAAAGTTTCCGAAACAAATCTCTTCCTTTTGCTTGGGTAATTCTCTTTCACATGCTCTTCCTGTTTTCCCTGTCTTTTCTCGGGACATTGCACGGCGATTAGACTTTGCAAAAACGTTACGTGGAATTACGTAAAGTCATTTCCATGAGTTTCAGAGCGTATTGGCTGTCTAATCGGGACGAACCGTTACTTTGATTAGTTTCCCACTTCCTTTGGCGTATACGCATAAGAGGACTAAGGAACCACAACACATACGTTTGCCCATACAACTTTTTCTTTTCTTTTTTTTTTTTTTTTTTTTTTACATGACTAAGTTTCTTCTATAGATCGTTAAAAAAACAAATGCATAAAAGGTCTCTGAATATATCTTTTGAACGATAATTATCACCGATAGATATGACTTAATTATAAAGTATTCTATGGAAAAAAAAAAAAAAAAAAAAAAAAGAGGAAAGAAAAAATAAACCATCTCAGTCATTTCCTGCAACAAAACTTTTTCTTTTCTTTTCTTCTTTTCTTCTTTTTTTTTTTTTTTTTTTTTTTCCATACAAAATGCATATGATTGTATCATAAAGATGCAATTGCAAACCGTTAACTATTCTCGTTGCACGTATAAACGCACGAGTTTCCATGTATACATTTGTTAATTAATTAATCATCTAAATATATTATCGTGGGTAAAATCAGTAAAGGGTAAAAGAAAGGAAGAAACGATAACGATTATGGGATCATTAAACTTGGAATTTCTTTATTCAAGCACGCATCGGAATAAATAATAAATAATTAATAAATCAATCAATCAATCAATTAATTAATTAATCTTAAGATTTTTTATTTATACGATATAGCACGTAACATTTTGTCTTTTAACTATACGAAAAAAAAAAAAGATACTATCAATAGATTCTTATGAAGTATCTACGAATCCTCAACATTGTCGAACAATACTTAGCGCATCTGGTTAGCATTTGCGTTTTGTGACAGCAAAAGTTGTGCGCTCTACAAGGCACATGCAACCTGCTTTTGTGGATAATGTTCTACCACACAACGGGTGATCTCTTATCAATTTGACGAATCGATGATAAAAATTAAATGAAATCATTAAGCAATGAAATGTTTGACCTTTGACAAATGAGAAAATTACGAAAGTCACGCGACGTGTTTTCTATAAATAGAAAAAGTAGGAAAAGATTTAACGTCGTTTATATTTATGAATTATGTATGATCGTTGAAAAACGATAAATCCTTCTGACGTGATGGTTTATAAGCAAGTGAAAATGATCAATTTCGATCAGACCTTCATATAAGATTGATAATAAGTAGAATTCGCTTTGTTCGATCAGACTTTATCTTTAAAGTCACCGGATAATAGGGGGCGGGGAGGGGGGAAGGAATGAATCAAAGTAGAAATAGTCTATTCATGATCAGACATTATCATAAGGTAAAAAGATCTTTATTAATAGAAATATTAATAGAATAATTTAAATGTTTTTCATTCGTCGTAAAGATCGAAGAAATCAAAGAGAAATCGAGTTCACGAATGTAATATGTGAAAGATGATCAAATAAAAAAAAATTATCGACTAGAAATGATTGTAATTTTAGTTATTTACGTTTATTAGCGAGTACACCAGGTAGATACACCTGGCGTTGAGAGCTAACCGAGTCTCTATATGTGTGCGTAGGTGGAGGGGAGAGAGTCCCTATCTCAGAAAATTCTGGTGGGAGAAGTGTAAGAAGGTGGTGAAGGAGTTGAAGTGAGACCGATGAAGAAAGGTTTGCCTGTGGAATAAGAAAGATCAACGGAGTTCTCCAAAAAGATAGGTAGAGAGAGAAAGAGAGAGAGAAAGAGATAGATAGAGAGAAAGAGAAAGAGAGAGAGAGAGAGAGAAAGAGAGACAAGGATCACGCGTTTAACCGCGTTCACCGAGGGAATCGCTTGCTTCGGCTCTTCGTTGATACGAACCTTTTTCTACCTGCCCGTTTTAAGGTTTTCGCACATCAGCCTAACTTGATTTATCAGCTAGCCATTGTCAAGCATTACGAAGCTACTGCTTGATTGAATTAAAAGTGAAATTCAATTTTAGCCCTAATCATCATTTCTCACAATCATCATCATCATCATCATCATCATCATCATTATCATCATCATAGTCCATTAAGTTTCTGAAGAACAATAATAATGACAGGAAAGTTCAATTGGCTTCTCGATTTAAAGTAAGAAGCATCAGACGAAAAGACAAGGCTGCCATTTGATTGTGGCAAGAGAGTAATGGTGTTTAAATGCCAATCCGGTAACACGCTCGACACACTCTCTGCTTGACTTTCGTTGGACCAGTCAGAGTAGCGATTGGATCCAGTGTGCGAAGGCCTTTAGAACGAGCGACGTCCTTTTGCCAAGCTAGCAGTAGTGGTGGTAGTGGTGGTAATGGTGGTGATGGCAATGGTGGTGGCGGTGGTGATGGTGGTGGTTGTGGTGGTGGTGGTGGTGGTGGTAGTAGCGGGGAAGGAAGGTTGAAAGGTATCAGGTAGGGAGCAGTTGGTTGGTGAGCCATCTAAAAGAGGGGAAAGAGGTGAATAAGAAAGAGAAGGATAATGGTGGATAGAAGGAATAGGATGGATGGAGAAGAGCAAGTGGGTCTTTTTCATGGAGTGGGGAGTATAGAGTGAATAAGAAAGAAAGAAAGAAAGAAAGAAAGAAAGAAAGAAAGAAAGAAAGAAAGAAAGGGATAGATGGACATGAAGAGGAACAAGTCTGAATCTTGTATCTCTTTCTGATGACAAAGAAAAGGAGGGAGGGTTCAAGATACGAAAGAGAGAGAAAAAGATAGAGAACGATGAACATAAGCTTTTCTTCCTCTTTCTTTTCAGAGTAAGGATTGAGGGGAGGGAGTATGGCGAATAAAAAGAGAAAGACAGACAGATAGAAAGAGAGAGAGAGAGAGAGAGAGAGAGAGAGAGAGAGAGAGAGATACACAAGTGCAACATCACTTTTTCTTCCTCTCTCTTTTTAGAGTGGGGAATAGTATAGTGAATAAGAAGGACAGATAGATACTGACTCTCTTTTATCTCTTTCTGATGAAGAAAGGGGTCTGAGGGAATGGAATGAAAGAAAGAAAGAAGGAGAGGGACAGAGAAGGTACCTGGAAAGGCGAGAGAGCTTCGGACTACTCGAATTCAGGACAGAATCCATCCGAAGGCGCCGGTTGGAACTCGACCGGTCTCTTTCTCTCTCTTTCTTTCACGTGGTACGACGTCGATCAAGAACCGATCGTGGCGAAGGTGTGGCGAAGTCAAGAGAAAAAGAGAGAGAGAGAGAGAGAGAGAGAAAAGAAGAGTAGTAGGAGTTAGAGAAGAAGAAGGAGGAGGAAGAGGAGGAGGAGGAGGAGGAGGAGGAGGATTCAACAGTGAGTGAGGTACCGAAAGGAGAGGAGGAAGCCGTCGTGGCCGTTGCTGCTGTTGCTCTTCAGTCGAGAGACTCGTGTTTCGTGTCCTACGTTTTACGCGTTACGCGTTAGTATAGTTCATATTTGGTGTGTCTGACAGTCGATAGAAATAATTATTTTTTTCTGAAGAAAATACAAAGAAAGAAAGAAAATGAGTGTGTGAGAGAGAGAGAGAGAGAGAGAGAAAGAGAAAGAAAGAAGGAAAGAAAGAAGAAAAGAAAGAGAGTAAAAGAAGAACATTATCATTTGGACAATCATTGTCTTTCTCTTTCTTTTAATATCGTTTATCGATTTTCTTCGGCAAAACGAAACTCTTCCATTATTTTCAAACGGCCCTGCTGTTCCTGCTGTTATTACTGACCATTGCTGTGATTCGATGCAAGTTGGCAAACCAACGTGGAAAAGTAGTCAGAACTGTACAGCTGTCAGACGAGACTACTCTCGAGTTCTCTATTCGTCTCTGTCTTTCTTGCTTGCTCGATTCTCTCCCGTCCTCCCCCCTCCTCTCACCCTTCCTCCTACCCTCCCTCTCCTCACCCCACTTCGGGTTCACCATCTCACTCTCTCTCTCTCTCTCTCTCTCTCTTTCTCTTTTTACTCCCATACCATAGGATGGTGCTCGTACGTAGCTCGTAAACCTCAGACGCCGTGCTTACGTTTAGTTTAGACTCGCTTATACCGTAAGGACGGCCTTACACACAGTTTTCGCGAGGTGCATCGTGCGCAGACCAGTTGCTCTTTCTCTTTCTTTTTTTTACGTATATATATATATAGATATACACACCTACACGTTTTTGTGAGTGCAAGAAAACAGAGAAATAGCGAGAGGGAGAGAGAGAGAGAGAGAGAGAGAGAGACAGATAGAGAAAAAGAGAGAGAAGGTGCATTTGTACGATCATTTATTAAGGTGAGTCTAGATCGAAGTGTTCGGTGAAGGCTAACAAGACGATCAGGACGAGTCTTTCTTTTCTTTTCTCTCTCTTTGACTGTGCCATTCGTTGAAATCACCATTACTTCATATTCCCTTCGATATCTTATTTTCTTTTTTTTTTTTTTTTTCTTTCTTTTTTTCTTGTTTCTTTTCTCCGATAGTGACAGACAAATTCGTTCTGTTTTGTTCTTTTTTTTTTTTGTTTTTTTTTTCTATTATCAAATATAAAATCCTTGATATTTGATCGAGAGAAAAAATTTAATCCTCTTGGTCATCTTCTCTTGTCGTTTGTGTCAATCGTCGTTAAATAACCGAAAGAAATAATTTTTGGTGTCTCTGATAGTGAGAATCGATTCAAGCGCAAGATGGATAACGTGTCCCGTGGAAACGGGTTTAAGCGTGAAAGTAATCGAGGAAGCAGTTGAAGAGAAAGAAAGAGAGGGAAGGTAGATGTTAGACGGGTAACAGCAACAGCAGCAGCGTGTTGAGACCCGGTAAAAGCTTCATTTTCCTTCAAAAATCTTCTTCTCCGTTGTTAACTTCTTTCATTCTTTCTTTATTTCTCTCTTTCCTTGTTTTTTCTTTTGTTTTGTTTTGCTTTGTTTTGTTTCGGGGGGCTTTTTTTTTTTTCATTTTTATCATCCTCCCACTGTTCGTTCTATCTGGAGCGAATAAAATCGAATTAGTAGTGGAGCGTTACCAATCGAGAGATCGAACAAAGTTGAAAAGAATCGTATTGCATTGTCATTCGTTCCGGAGTATAATCTTTCTTCCAACGAAATTACACGTGAATTTCTCGTATATTGAATGAAAATGTATCAAATAGTTAAAAAAAAAAAAAAAAAACAAAACAAAAAATCGATACACAATCACAAACATAGCTATGTACATTGAGGACCTGCGCTAACTCCTGTCAAAAGTTTTTTCTGTTTTTCTTTTTCTTTTTTTCTTTTTTTTTTTTTTTTTTGGAAAAAATACTTACAAATAAATATCTTATTTGAAGGACATAAGTCCTTTCCGATCGTAGTTCTTTCAAATTTTTCAAAGAATTAATAAAAATGAAATATTTGTTGGAGGTGGGTGGGGGGGGGGGGAATTCTAATCTAATTTAAACCCTATAACGTCCAATGAAACTTTTTTGAAATTCTTCTTCTTCTTCTTCTTCAAAAAAAAAAAAAAAAGAAAAAAAAAGAAAAATGTTTAGAAAGAATTTTTAATCGAGTTAGAAAAAGAAAAGAAAAAAAAGATGCTTTTGACGAAGGAAGAAATATTTTCTTTCTTTTTTTTTTTTTTTTTTTTTTTTTCTTCTTGTTTTGTTCCCGTTTTGTTCCGTTGAGATCAGTGCGAGTAATGGCCCTACATCTGAGGGGTAGCAAGGATGTCAAGAAGAGCTCGTACTACGTTTGGTATCTTGGTGCGAGGGAGGCCAAGGGTGTGGACGCGATGCCCGGTGCCATAGCTTACCTGCTCGAACGAGAACGACTTCAAGAACCTTTCAAGGTCACTTTACAGGTGAGCGCTACCATTTCGAGATCCGGTTTTGGCGCCTATCGTCCGAAAATATTCTAAGACATGACGTTTGTTTATCGATATGAAGCAAGCCTTACGAATTTTCTACGTTTATTTTTATTATTTCCATTTTTGCGCTTTTTCTATCCTCTAATCTTTTTTGTTTCTTTCCCCCTCTTCTCCATCTTCTTCTTTTTCTTTTTTCTTTTTTTTTTTTTCTTTCCTTGGAGAAAGTTAGATAGGAGATATCATAAAATTCCCTTTTTTACGATTGCCGATCCGGCAAAAAACCGGATACTTCTGAAAATTGCCATGTTATTTTTCACCCAAAGTTAAATCTAGTCGAGATATTTTCAAATTGATACGAGGGATAAATTTAGAAATGATGATAAGGAAAGGATGTCGACTAAAAGTAATTCTCAATATCGTCTTCATTCTTATCTTCTTACGTTCCATATTTTTCTTCATTCCCTTTATCAGAAACGAATATATCTGAAGTATTTAAATTTTCATAGAAAGTGGGAATGAAATTGATAATTAAGAAATATAAATTGGGAAAGAAAGAGAGATAATTCTATTCCCTGACGTCACATTTCTATTTCATTCCTTCAGCTTTTTACATCGAAAACAGTTCTACACAAACGTTAAGTTTCTCTACTTAATATTGATAAGTAGATGGAATTAAAAATGGAAATTAAGCAAAAAAAAAAAAGTTAATCCTCCGTTGACTTCATTCCTATCACGTTGTTTCGTTCATAAAAAATAAAAATTTATGGTAGTTAAAGATCGTTTATATATATATATATATATATAAAAAAAGAAAAAAAAATGATTTAGGTCTTAACGCTAACACGAGAATAGAATTCGTTTGAATCTAATCAAGAATCTAATCCTTTTTCTATATATATATATATTGATATTTTTTAAGCGACTTCAAGTGATTCAAAAGTCCATTCCATTTGTTTGAAAGAAAATTTTCCAATATCTTTGGAAATCGAAAAATCGATAGAAAAAGAAAAAGAAAAATTATAATTATCCAATCTAATGATTTAATCTATCTATAAAACGTCATAAGATACGTGGGAAGGACCTTGCCACTTAACTAACACCCACTAGAATAATTTATGCTAATGAATTATGAAGAATTAATATATAACGAATTCATTGACCCGAATCTTCATACGACGAATGAAACGAGGCGTCTTCGATATGGGAAAAGAGAAACGGCATGCGAAATTCTTTCTTTCTTTCTTTCATTCTTTCATTCTTTCATTCTTAGTTTCTCTCTCTTTCTCTATCACCCTTCAAGTAGTTACGAGTTAGCGCGGGCGATTTGAAATCATCGTAATACTTTAAGATAGGCAAAGAAACGTGTAAAACGCGTGAAGAATGAAGAACAACTTATAACTTAAACGAATCTAATTTTATAATTAAATGAAATATTATTAGTGCAGCTATATCAAATATATTGATTTTAAATTAAAAAAAGAGATAGAGATAGAGATAGAGATAGAGATAGAGATAGAGAGGGAGAGATAATATTAATGAATATATTATCGCGAAAGTGATCTAATTTTTAAATCATATCTCGTTGAATTAGTTAATAAATAGATTGTAAAAAAAAAAAAAGAAACGAAACAAATGATAAATCGAATTTCTATACGTACTTTTATCAAAGTTCGAATATCACGTAATAAAATTGACGTGATCATTTTAAATTTTGTCTGGGATAAATTCGCGAAACACGAAATACTGTTGCGTTGTAAATGTCGCGAAAAAGAAAAAAGAATGAGATCATTATTATTATCATTATCATTATTATTATTATTATTATTATTATTATTATCATTATCATTATTATTATTGTGAAATAATAGCGGTGAGTGATCCGCCTAATTATTGTGCAAGTGTAATTACAAAAAGCCTGTCATAAAGAGAAAGTCTTAAAAAACTTTTGTCGAATAAGATGGAGGAGGATCATTCTATGCGCTAAAATTTACTTAAATCGGTAAAGCAATGGCAATGTTATCACAATGATTATAATATGGACAGGCTTGTTAATTGCTTAGGT
The DNA here is from genome assembly GCF_912470025.1 of Vespa velutina. Taxonomy (NCBI): domain Eukaryota; kingdom Metazoa; phylum Arthropoda; class Insecta; order Hymenoptera; family Vespidae; genus Vespa; species Vespa velutina. The sequence goes on along the minus strand of NC_062199.1, from coordinate 2,376,833 downwards.
TGTTTGCTTTAAGTAGTCGAAGAATGCGCTAAAATGACGCCTTCTTTCTGAAAGTGTTCTTTTCTCTAGTTATTTCCCCCTATCACGTATCTCTCTCTCTCTCTCTCTCTCTCTCACTATTTCATTCTCTCTTTCTCTCTCTTTTGGCCTTTTAAACGAGGATCGCACGTAATCGTCGAGCGAGATGTAGTAATTACGTCGTTCGCATTTCCGCTATCGTGAACAATGCCACGCGTGTCACCGTAAGAAACAAAACGTAAGAGACTAGTCTTACGAGATTTTCATGTTCTGTCTCTTAACTGAGATAAGTATAAGAGATAATTATTTGATGAACCATAGTGTTGCGTGAATGGACGTTGAATCATTCCTTATTTAAATGCGAAACCTTTATACAGATATATTTTCATTGTAATTTGTAATCGAACGTTCGATGAGAGATTTGGAAAAAAAAAAGAAAAAAAAAAAAGAAGAAAAATTATTTTAAATCATTCAATTTAAATAAAATTATTTTATCAAATAAGATTGGCACACCTTTAATATCATCCTATAGGAAATAATATTTTATATAACTATATATATATATATATATGTATACATATTTTTTTTTATCGTAATTACGATCGAACATCTGATTAGATAGTTAAAAAAAGAAATTATCTCATATTATTAGATTCATAATACAATTATATATGGAATAAGATTAATACATTTATATTATTCTACGAATAAATATTAGAAAACGTATACGTGTTTATCTTTGATCAAATTGATAGAGATACGACGATTACATGTTATTTTTATTGTTCTAACATTCCTAGTAACGCCTAAACGATGTTTCTCGATTAATAATAGCATTATTGTCGATAGGTGAGCAGTAAGGGTCTGAAGATCATTCAAACTGTTCATCCTGGTGGTTCTACTAGATCAGCTGTGAAACATTTGGTACCAGGTCATGCTGTATTGGCTGCTGTTCAACGAGAAGACATCGTAGCAGCTACTTTGCTCTTACCAAATCCTGCCACCAACAATCCAGTTCATGTTCATGCATATAGGTTTTCATTTTTTTCTCTCTTTCTTTTTTCCTTTTTTCTCTTATCATATTAATTGTTCCTTAACGTGCCCGATTATACAGCTTTTTCTGCCTTCACTCGTCTATGACTTCGTTATCACACTTTCATCTCATTTATTATCATAACTATTCTACATTTTTTTTCCTCCCTTTTTTACTTTTCGTCTTTCTTTTTTTTTTTATGATAATAAATTTGGTTCCTTTTCATTTCCTGCTTTTATTATTATTATTATTATTATTATTATTATTATTATTATTATTATTATTATTATTATTATTATTATTATTAATATGAAGGATAAAGAAAAAAGATACGTTCTCCAAAGATGGAGGTCGATTCGTTCATCAGCTCGATCTTATGGATTATAGGTCTTCATTTTACTTAATTATCCTTCCACTTCGTATAACGAGCTGTTAACGTATTTTTCATTATATCTTGATGATGAGGAATCCACCTACTCTCTCATATTCTCACGGATTAAGTTTGAAAAAATCAGAGGCCTTCGGTTTCTCCGAGATAAATATGATTTGTTATGGAAAAACTGGCCCAGTTTATGAATTCTAATTACCATTTTACTTACAATTATGTGATTCGATAATAATAATAATAACAATAATAATAATAATAATAATAATAATAATAATAATAATAATAATAATAATAATAATAATAATAATAATCCATTCACCACACACGAGTACCGTTATCGAAACTTTCCGTTCGATCAGATGCGACTCGGTCGAGACAGCTGAATTGTTGGGTGGACAACTGAAGGCATTGGCGTCGCAAACAGATAATTTAGCAAGAGTATCCTCTGGTGAAGGTAGAATCCGAAGTAATTTGGGTAGCGATGGACGAAGTACAAGAGAATCCGAATCATCTGAAGGTAGTGGAGAATTGAAACATGATCCTATCCAAACTACAACGATATACGAATCATTGGCAGCCGAATTGAGAGCGAAATTAGGTAAGAAGCTGGTAAAAATTGAATAAACGAATGAAACCAAGTGACAATGTATGTCCATCTTTATTTCATTCAGGTCGTGGAAATTCAGGAGACAACGACGTTGGACCTATATTGTTACCACCACGTGACTATGACACAGTTCACAGGCATCGTGGTAACTTAGCTGGTATCGAATTTAGGCGTTGCTTAAATCAAACCATAGTGGGTGGTAGTACAACTGTTGATCGAGGTGGTACAAGGAGTGCAGCTAGCAGTGGAATTGGATCGGATAGTGCGGCTACTCCTCCACCGTATCAATCTCATCATCCTTTAGGTCCAAGACCTTCGAGACCTTCGAGAGATTCCTCTTCTGGTAAGCAAACAACTCTCTAAATTAATTTCGAAAGTCTTTCTCTCTCTCTTTCTTTCTCTCTTTCTCTCTCTCTCTCTCTCTCTTTCTCTCTCTTTTTCTATCCCTTGTGGTTCTATTAGCCGGTAAAAACGATTTCTACAGAAATCGAGGCCTCTCTGCTTCAATGGTTCAATGTACTCTTGTGAATACACTTATGCGGTCGAAGTAACTCTCTGGCGTGTTTAGAATAAACTCATGGAAAGTCGTCAATTGGATCGATCGATTGATCGATCCAATGAACGCATCGTAACATAGAGAGGATAATCATGATGGCTACCGTGGTTAGATCTTGCTAAATGGAAAGTGAAAGTTTCTTCTTTTTTCTCTCTCTCTCTCTCTCTCTCTCTCTCTTTCTTCTTGCGGATTATTTCTTTTTGCGGATCACCAACAGGAAATTGACGAGAATCGATAGAACGATTTTTATAATTAATGCATGGGAATGGTATGAGAGAGTTTATAAGATCAAACAAGCTTTCAAACTCGAAACTAGTCTTGAACTTCTTATCAATTAATTCCTGTCGTTAATTGTAACTTGAACCTCGATATAACATTTTTCTTTTCTTTTCTTTTCTTTCCTTTTCTTTTCTTATTGTCATTGAATCGAATCTTTGTCTTCGTCATTAAAATATTGTTATTACTACTAACGACAAGTTCTTGAAATTTTTCCAAGTTTCTCTTTTTTCTTTTTTTTTTTTTTTTTTGAAAATGTCAAACGTCATTAGAATGAGGAATTTAAGTTGAAAAGACAGAAATTTGGACGCTTTCTATTCGCTCGGCAGGTGTGTCCGCACGAATCTTATCGGCTCTCGTAGAAAACCGGGCAGAAGCGAGAAGCGACCCCTTAACCCAATTTCTTTAGCCACCTCGAAAATCCAATGGTGTGTCGGGCATTTACATGCTTGATATTTTTTTTTTTTTTTTTTTTATCCTCTTATATTCTTTTCTTTTCCTCTTCTTCTTCATTCGAATCGACATTCTAACGGAAATGAACGGTGCGATATCCTTTTCAGTTTTAACACGACGTGTTTAGAAAATTGATAAGTTTATTATAATTCAAGTGTTTCTTCTAATTAAAAAATATAATACGAATCGAGGATTCCCATGTTAATTAATAATTCTTGATAATAAAAACCAGTAATATACATGTGTACATATATATATACATATATATATATATATATGAACGAGATGAAAATTAAAAGAGACGGACGATTTCCTTTTCTCTTTCTTTTCTTTTTCAAACATGTTTTTTAATGGACGACTGACCTAATATCGCTTCGATGATAAAGAAAAGAAAAGAAAAAAAGAAAAAAAAAACCAAGGAAAAAAAGAAAAAGAAAAAAGAAAAGGAACAGTAACAACTTAACATCAGATATACTTCGGTGTTTAAGTATGTTTGTACATACGTGTGATGGAGCGAGATGAAAAGAAAAAGAGAGAGAGAGAGAGAGAGAGAGAGAGAGAGAGAGTACCACCAAGCTTGGGCACCTGTTACAGTGGAAGGTGTACCGTTAGGACGTCGTGTCAGCGACAGGTACCAGCCTACGGGCACATGTATCTCGATTCCAGGGCTTTTACTCGACCGCAAAAACCAACCAGCTTTGGATTGACTCGTGCTATCGATTATATTACAAACGTCAAATGTTAAATCCCCGAAACTTATCTTATATCTATATTTCATATGACATTTGACATTTATATACATATCCCCGAACTATTATTTCTATTTGCCTGAAACATATGTTAATCTACAATTTGCACTTTGAAAATTCTTTCTTTCATTTTCTTTTTCTTTTTTTTTTTTAACCGTTTCCTTGTGAGAACGTTCAAGGTTATTGTACGATTCCACTCATGACGAGATTTCTGGATTTCTGGGTTCTCCATTAATGAGATCTAATCATGGAAAATATTCCGAAGAAATCTTCCATTTTTTTCTTTTTTTTTTTTTTTACTCGCCTGTTTCGTAAAGACCATTAACTTTCATCTCAACCGCGATATTTAGATTTTTCATTAATGAAAAATATTCGAAGAATATTTATAATATTTCATTTGATCATTCTCGAGCTTTTCGAGTGCATTTATTATTCGATCGCTTTTTTCTCTTTTCTCTTATTTCTTTTTTTTTTTCGTTTTTTTTTTTTTTTTTTTTTTTTTTTTTCTCTACAAAAATTGCTCTCTCTTCTTTTTCAATTGATGTAGATCAAAGCTTTCCAATGTCAACTATTCTTCTTTTCTATCTGCTCTTCCCCTCCTCCCCCCGCCTATCCCTACTTCCATTAATCGAATACAAATCATGATTGTAGATAAGTATAACTCGACTGGTATACTTCTCGACTCGCATAAATTATACAGGCAATTTGCGTACGTATAGGTGGATACGTAATAGGTAAGTCGCGTGAAACCATCGTTGCCTAGATTCCATGCGAGGAATTGTCCCGCTCAGAAGGCACCTCGATTAAATTATTACGTCGCACGGGAGTTAGCTCGCCGTGAAATCGATTCCGCATTATTATTCCAGTACCGTTCTTCTTCTTCGAAAGAGAAACACTTGCTCACGTATTTGCTTGCAAAAATGTTCACGAATAAATTAATGATAATAACAATAATAATAATAATAATAATAATAATAATAATAATAATAATAATAATAATAATAATAATAAAGAAAAAAAAAGAAAAATGTATTTATTAAAATAATTACGTCAGAGCAATGGGATGAGTTGGTTTTTTTTTCTTTTCTTTTTTTTTTTTTCATTACTTCTGATCAGATCAATTTTCTTTTTTTGTTTTTTAGTAGTAATTTTTTCTTTTCCCTTCATTATGCTCACGTACAGCTTATGATGAAAAAAAAAAAAAAAAAAAAAAAAAAAAAAAAAGAAAAAAAATAATTCATTCTAGTTAATTCAAAGGAAGGAATGTATAAATTAAATTTATATAAAGGCAAGATAAAATCACACACAACACTTATCCTAGTTTCATCCTGATATTGAGAAGATGTTAGTCAATCGACTCAACAACCTTTAACACTAAGAACTTAGTATGGTAACGGCACTCCAACTCTTTCTCTCTCTCTCTCTCTCTCTCTCTCTCTCTATCTTTCTCTATCTCTCTCTCTATCTCTCTCTCTCTCTCTCTCTCTTTCTCTATGCTAGAAATTATTGCGCAAAAGAGTGGTTTTGAGGTGCGTTCGAGAGAAAGACGAGACGGCATGAAGAAAGAAGCGAGGTCATTGGCAGACGATGATAGTAATGACCAGAAGAGAAGACGATTACGATAAATCTAACAATGACGATGACGATGACGGCGCCGTCGACGACGATGACGACGACCACGACGACGATGATGATGATGATGATGATGATGATAATGATGATGTTGGAGATCATAATTACTATGATACAATATCCTTTCCTATAATGTTGACCAGGACTAATGTGGAATCCAAGAAAATTCGTACGTTAATCGAGCTCGTGGGAGGCCAAACACGAAGTTCCGCATTCTCGGCCCATAGCCTGAGGCTTTCTTTAGCCTTCTTCGTGTCTTATTGAGAAACTCAAAGAAGAAGAAGAAGAAGAAGAAGAAGGAGAAGAAGCAAAAGCAGAAGAAGAAGAAGAAGGAGAAGAAGAAGAAGAAAAAGATATCGTCGTCTTTAATCTCTCTCTCTCTCTCTCTCTCTCTCTCTCTCTCTCTCTCTCTCTCTCTTTCTCTCTTATTTCATTACCTGTCCACACTTTAAATCTCTTCGTGACCTCTCTCGGATTCTTCTCTAGAGAATTCTACTCGACCGATTTGCCTTGACTCGCGTTTTCTCGAGTCACCTTACTGACCGAGATGCTAGAGATTTTATCTAGTAACGTTTATATCATGCCTCTCTTCGATATATATGTGTGTGTGTGCGTGTGTGTGTATGTGTGTTTGTTTGTATACATGATGTGTCTATCCAAAGAGTTTCTAATATCTCAGAGGAAAGATTCGTTTGTGATCTTTTCACCTTACTTTTTCATCATCTTTCCACAAATTGACCTCAAATCTTCAAATTTCTTTTTTAACTATTATTTAGGATAATATATTGATATTAATTAATTTACAGATGACGATTGGGGCGCTGGTACAGAGGAAAGTCATTATTTCCCAGACGTGGAGACTACTGGTTCGAGTTTGACATTACCAAGGCTACCTAGAAGTCCAGAAAGACATCCAATTCAGCAACAACCAACGAGAGGTATATCGCCTGGTTGTAATAGAAATCGTAGGGCACCAGAATTGAGACAAAGATCACCAAGTCCTCAGTATCAGCCAAAAGTAAATCCTGGAGAAGTGACGAGTCCAAGAGAGAGGTTCCAAGATGCTAAAGAAATGTTCAGGGCCATGGAGAGGGAAGCTATCGGTAGACCAGTCCTCTCCAGGCAGAGAGAGTCAGATGGTCATCATCATGTTCATAGGTAAAATCCTCCTACGATAATAAATAAACAACGTATTTATATTCAATTCGTTGTTGATCGAAGGAAAGTAAGAATTTAAAAAAAAAAAGTAAACTGGCCTGGTGAAAGGTCGCCGTTTCTCTTAGGATAAACCAGATTCTCCTTGGAAACGAGTTGATTTATTCCTCTTGTAAAAGTTAAGATGTGTCACGTAGTCATTTTCATTCTCACCGTATTTGGTTTGGTTTAGTTTTCCCTTCTTCATTCTACTATGACATTTCTCTAAACGTCATATCTAAGTTAGAGATTTCTCTTATCTCTTAAGTCAATCAATCCATGATACAACTGTTAATTACTTTTCTTATTTGATCTTTTGACAGGGTGGAATCATCTAGACAAGTTCACGAGGATCGTTCTATTCGTTCACATCAAACTAACGTGAATTCTTCGCCTGCGCACGATCATCAACAAATCAGACGAAGTCATACCGAGCTTGATCGAGAGAATGAACTTGCTTATCGAGCGAGACCAAGACCTAGAACTCATCATTATGGAATAGATCAACCATCTGAATCGGAAACTACGACTAGGCCACGACCGAGAAGTTTTTATGAAAATCCAGTTGTTGGGAGAGAGTTTCGTGAACAGAGGAATTCTATCGATCCTCGAGAAGTGAGAGATCTTTCTAATCATTTTCATTTTCATCTGACAAAACAACACAATTGTTATTAAAGAATAATCAATAAGACAATGATAATTTAATTGTCTTACGATCTATGATATAATTAAAAGTATTTATGTTAAAAGGAAAGTCTTAGAATTAGAAAATAGAAGAAATTATTAAATAAAAGTCTACATTTTCATAAAAAAATATATATATATATATATATATAAATTGTTATATATAGATTATTATTATCATCAAGTCATCATATATGATTGAATTTAAATGAAAAGAAGTTCTAAATTGAAAATCATTGTTATTATTAATTAAATTGATATATATATATATATATATATATATATATATATATATATATGTATATAATTACATTGTAAAGTTTCAATATTAATTAATTTTTAATAATATTTCAGTCACGAGACTTTCGAGACCGAGCATACACACGAGAATTACGTGAAAAAGTTCGTGCAAGGGCAACGACTTATCAGGAATTATCAGAACATGAGAGATACCCTGGACTCGATCGTGAAAGTGCCAGACCACCGTTAGAAATTGTCCCGACACCCGGTAGATATCGTCACAGCTATGCAGAACCACCTAGACTTGGATTAGCTGCGTTACATCCTTACTGACGAAGTCAATTAACATTAATGATCGTTAATTAACGATGTCTTTCTTTTTTTTCTACTTTATCGATCGATCGATCGAGTTAGCAATCGTTGAAGATTTTTATTTTTTTTTTTTTTTTTTTTTTTTATTTTTTGATCGTACCTTCTTCGTTCAAAAGATGAAAATATTTCACATCCATTCTGATCTGTAAACAAATGAAAAATTGTTGTTAATAGTTATGTTCATTCGAAATAACGAATAGGATCTTATATTAATATAGGATTTTAAATTTGAAAGATAGAATTAAAATATTTTCATGACGATCAAACGTCATTCTCGTTATAATAAATGAGGAAACTCTCGTTAATGAAAGAGAGAGAGAGAGAGAGAGAGAGAGAGAGAGAGAGAGAGAGGGATCATTGTTGATAATTAACGTGAACTACAGATTACGTATTATATTGTTATGCGCCAGATGCCAGACTAACGATAATAATAATAATAACAACAAATTGTAATAACTACAATAACAGTAACAATAATAATTTTAATAACAAGTCAATTTATTCTCCAAGATTTTCTCCTTTTTTAATCCGATTTCGAGGATTTCGATAAATTTATTTATTCAATGAAGAAATCATTGGATAATTCTTCTCACGAAATACAAAGAAAGAAAGAGAGAGAGAGAGAGAGAGAGAGAGAGAGAGAGAGAGAGAGAGAGAGACAGAGAAAGAATTCGAAAAAGTTACAAAATTTACGTAAAATAAGTATTCTTAAGAAGAAATCCGAAACATTGGTCGAAATAAATATTTAATGTCGACTACTTTCTCTACGAAATTCTTTATACTTTACTCATGTTTTTCGATGCACGAATCGACGCGATGCATTTTAACATGATGATCTCTCCGTGATTGTGGGTGTGATTTATGTCTTAAAAGAGAAAACAACAACAAAAAAAAAAAAAAAAAGAAAAAAAAAAGAAAATTTATTTTAATACACTTGAAGAAGTGAACGTAATAAAAAAAAAAAAAAAAAAATAATAATAATAATAATAATAATAATAACGACGAATAGATTGAATTGTGTTCATTCGATGAAAATAATTTGTTTGAAAAATACTTTAAAAGTCTAATAAAAAAGTTATAAAACAACGAATAAAATTAATTGAAAATAAATAATTCAATAGACTCGATTTCTCTGAATTCTAAGAAACATCAGAGGTCCCTAAGGCTAACGATTAGATAATTAACTATGTCAAGAATTTTCCTAAAACTTTCTATTTACTAATTCTCTTTCTCTCTTTCTCTCTCTTTCTCTCTTTCTCTTTCTTTCTCTCTCTCTCTCTCTCTCTCTCTCTCTCTCTCTCTCTCTTTGCTTATTTTAAATGAAAGAAAAAGAATGTTTGTGTAAATTTTCGAAACTTTTTCCAGAAGAATGATTTACATGCCTCTTTTTGTGGATTACGGGGTAACCGTGTACTCGCTCGAATAGTAAATTACTTTCGCGGTTAGCAGAGCAGGAAGTGACCACTTTGCATTGTTTGATATACCGAGTCTCTTATACGAATAACAAATGAATAGAAAGTCATTCTCTTGGTGGTGTGGCCGAACGTAACACGATCTCGATGCACCGTTTTCTTTTGCCACCGGACATTCCAATGATCAATCAAGTATTACAAACATAAATATCTATATAGATATATACTTGATAATACTTGATTATCTTATATGATTATAACTACTATAACATTTTTAATATTATTTATAATAATAATTTTTTATGAATTGTATACATATATTAATTATATATATATACATATATATAATTAATGTTTCATTGAAATTTTACTTTTACTTTTACTTTTTAATTAAAAAAAAAAAAAAAAAAGAAAAAGAAAAAACGATTTTTCTAAATTAATTAATATCGAATAAATAAAAAGTTATGAGTTATTACGACAATGCAATAATGAAAAATATTTCTTTAAATTGAAATGCAGTGTCTTCGCAGAAAGAGTATTTCTTTTTTTTTTCTTTCTTTTTTTTTTTTTTTTTTTTTTTTCGTTCACGAGGAAAGATGTTACGCGATTCTTCTTTCATCGCGCGTAACACGCGATATAAAGCAAAGAGTAATATCTCAAGATGCAGTTGTATTTCGTAAAAATCAAAAGACCGAAACCGACACGTTCGAATCGTCGTCGTTCTCTCTCGTTTTTCCTCTTGACGAAGTATGCAATCGCTTGGAACGTTACACACACTCATGGATGGAACGTCTGCATACCGGGTGACCGTTACGGTGACGTATGAAAACGGTACCAAGAACCTCTATAGAATTCCTCGGTTAGCAACGAGTAAGTAATGTAATGTAATTCGCACGGTGTGTAAGAGGCTGACTCTTAATGAAATTCAACAATTCGATTACCGTTGTAATTGCATACTATCTTGGCAAACAGATTGGTAAATGACTTTATCTATTGCCGGTTATATATAAACCAAAAAAAAAAAAAAAAAAAAAAAAAAAGAAAAAGAAAAAGAAAAAAAAAGAAGTCGAACGTTATTCAATCCCAGTTAATAAATTAATCGTTCAACAAATTTTTAATCGATGATCCGATTACTTTCTATAAAGAAAAAGAAAAAAAGAAAGAAAAAAAAAATAAATACCACTTATCCTCTCTACACGAATACCATAGTGGTGAAATCATTTTTTTCTTCTCTTTTTCCTTTTCTTCTTTTTTTTTCCTTTTTTTTCTTTTTTTTTTTTTTTTTTAATTGATCATCCATTAACGCTTTCTACATTAAAATAGATCGAATAATCTTCCTGATAAAAAATACTATCGTGTAGTATTTCACCTATATCAACTCATAGTATAGGGGCTCTGACAATGCACACGTTATCTTTATATATGAGAAGAAACACTTCCTGATTAAATACCAAGCTACTCGGTGAATCTCGATTTAAAAGCTATATATCAACGTTTAATAAGGAAATAAAAGATAATTATGATAGGTAAGATTGGAAAAAATGTATATCATTAAAATACAAAAAGTAAATAATATTAGATAGACAATAGCAATTAATGCCACTTCCGTCAATTTGTTACATCGTTGAATTACAATTGTGAAGAAGCTTGAAAATAAAGAAGTCGAGAGAAGGAGATTCATCGTTGTTCTTTCTGATCACGATCGATCGATAAGATAATCGTTGTTATTTCCCATGACCGTGGCTCTTTAAATTGCGTGAAATTATTCGATACGAAAAAGCTTAGAAATAAAACAACAAAACAATATAATACAACTGGTTTATAAATTTTGAATGAATTATGAACGTCAACTAAAATCTTGAAAGAAAGAAAGGAAAGGAAAGGAAAAGAAAAGAAAAGAAAAAAATATTCATTAATAATCTCCTCAAATTATCTTCGTATTCATATACGATAAAAAAAAAAAAAAAAAAAGGAAAAGAGAGAAAAAAAGAGAGAAAAAAAAACAGGCTTTCTTTTCAACGAGCAAGTAAAGAAACGGCCTCGAATAATTACGGCAAGTTTGCAACGCTTATCAGAAGTCCTCGTAACATGCTCCAGTTCTCTTGATCGACCTTGAATGCGTCTAATGCATGCTATATAGCTGTATACCTAAAAATAAATACTGTTAGAAATCTGATTTCTTTCTCTCTCTCTCTCTCTTTCTCTCTTTGTAAATATATATATATAATATATATATAAATGTATTTAAAATATTTTTTTTGTTTATTTTAAAGAAATATTTTTAAGACATTTTAACGATTGAGTGTTAACCTGATCGGTGGTCAATGCTCGCAGATTGCCATCAATAGTCACGACAAGTCACTACAAGTCCTGACCTCGTGACTATCTAAAGGCAGAAACTACGTGACGGAAAAGCGGATACTATACTCACTACGTGTCGGAAGTGAACTGCCATGCTCTCAATCTGTGTACGGGAAAGAATTTTTCTTACTTTTTCTTCCTCCCTTCCCCCCTTCTCTCTCTCTCTCTCTCTCTCTATCTATCTATTTATTTATCTATCTATCTCTTATTTCTTCTCCTTTGGAATTTAAAGTACGGAGTGTCTGCACGATCAAATGTTCTTTAAATGTAAACATATATTCAGAAGAATGATTCACGCGTATATCCGAATTTATTTTGAAAATCGTACAACTTTTTTGATAAATTTGAAAATTAATAAATAAATTAAATATTTTCATATGATTATAAATGATCGTGTTCGTTGCTATATTTTTTTTCTTTTTTTTTGTAATTTCTTCCTTTTAACATTTTCATACTCTTCGTATTTTATATCTGAAAAAAGAATTGTTACGGTAAATAAAATTGTTAATTTATAAGCGGCAAATTTTTTGCCCTTTTTTTTTTTTATAAATGTAAGTAATAAATGCACCTGTTACAGAGAGAATAATCGTAGAAGCATTTAGCTTGACCGCGTTAGTAAAAGTGAACGACGTGCATTTGCCAACAATGCGAATACTAGAGATCATTGCTTCGCCGTGCGTTTGTGTCTCCCGTTATTCTACGAGCTGGAAATTTCAATGCTTGCATGCATCATAGGGGACAATGCACCTTTTATGATTCTCTTATATGTGTTCGATGATCATTACAATATCTTTGTAACGTTAATACATTATCAAACAATCGTTATATTTCTATTCAAGTTACTAAGTATAAATATTTATTATTATAATTACTATATATATATATATATATATATATATATATATATATATATATATATATATATACATTTATATATAATATTATTATGAATAGATACAAATATATATATTTATAAATTTGATCAATTAATATTGACAATTATTAATTACTTATTTGTATATTTAAATACAAATAAAAATAATTATTTAGATATTTAATATTTCATATTAAATATAGATATTATTTAATATATATATATATATTTATATATTAATAAATAGAAAGACATTAAAGAAAAATCACTTTCTCTATTCTGAATAATTAAAAGTCATAAAAATCATTTCAATTCGAGACAACAAAGGCTGATAATTATAAGAAAGTTTTTATTTAAAATGTCAAGACGACTCTTAAGTACACTGTTTTACGTCTCAACGTCGAGGACCTCGCCTCTCTTATTTACATAAAACTTTCGAATCACCACGGAAAGCATTCTTAGAAAGCTGCCAATGCTTTTTCTCTTCTTGCACCTAAGAATCATAGAGTAGTCTATGCAATTCTTTCTTTTTTTCTTTTCTTTTCTTTTTTTCCTTCTTTTTTTCCTTTTTTCAAATTCTTCAACCGCCAACTCTACCTAAGATTTCAATACCTGGATTGAAAATTATCGAAGATTCTTGGAACTTGGACAAAGAGCAAGGTCACGTCAAGAGAAGATGGTACTTAACAAATTCCTAACTAAATTTCAAGAAACTATTCAAGGAAGAGTTGAGTATTGACCGTCAAACAAATCATACATTTACGGTACATAAAAGATGTACTTACAAAAACTATTACAAACATTTTAAAATAAAAATTCGCTGATGAGAAAATATTGGGAAAAAAAAGAGAAAAAAAAAGAAAAAAAAGAAAAAAAGAAAGAAAGAAAGAAAGAAAGAAAGAAAGAAAAGGAAAAAGAAAAAGACACGTATTTTCTCCCAAAGATAAGATTTTAACTTTAATCGAGCAAAGTTCACAGGAAATACGCCAAGAAAGATCTATCATGTGAAAAGAAAAGATAGAAAAAAAAGAAAAAAGGGAAAAAGACTGATTTCACAGTGAAAAAAGAAGAAGAAAAAAGAAAAGGAAATAAGTAAGTAGGTACTTACAGTGGTGGTGACGTGGCAGGATGGGAACGTTCTCTTGAAATTCCCAACTAAAAGTTTCCACAATTTAATCTTTATCGCGGTCGCGTGACTCGTACGTATATACATTTGTACATAAATACATACATACATACATACATACATACATATGAGATAGTCTAGTGAATTCCTGCGAACATTTTACAAGATCGTCTGGAATACCTTAAGAACGGTACTACTTGTATTGCGCCGGAAGTCTAAGGGGATAATTTCGTGTCGTCCGCTGAATAGAGGAGACTTTATTACCTAATATCACAATTTCCACTTTAAGACCGGTTTTCTATGATAGCTCTCACTATAAATAGAATACTCTGTGTGAATCCTTTCTTCCAAAGATTTTTAACGTCTTCCCTCTAATCAAATTTCCACTAAAGTTTATAAATATATATAAATGTATGTATATAAATATATATATATATATATAAACAAATCGATTATATAAATATATAATAAATTTATTAACATGTAATATAATCAATTGCAAGTTTGTACATTCGTCATTAGAAAAAAAAAAAAAAAAAGAAAAAAAATGTATAAGAAAATAACAAAGAAATACAACCAATTTTCAATTGTTCAATATATATGTATATATCTTATCGAGAATATAGTTCGCAGATAACAATCAACAATGATCGAAAAAGAATGAATAGCGAAAAAGAAAAGAGAAAAAGAAAAAAAAAAAAAAAAGTAAAGAAAGATCTTTCATCTTCATCGTCAATCTAGCGTGACTGAAGCAATCAAAAGAAACGCTATCTTCTTATTTTCTTATTAGATGGAACAAGGGAGAGAAAGATGATGGATCCATCGTTAAAAACAATGAACGGTATAGCTTCATAACGGTTATACCGGAAGTTAATTTCACTCTAACAGATGAAAAGTATCGTAGTGTTAAAAGTTTAGTGTCACGATCTTCAAAGATGTCTCACGATTGAAGCCATGGTTATACCGTCGGTATCTTCCACGAATCCCAAGTATTCCGCACGACGGAAAAGGTAATGAGAAGGCCGGTAAAGGGTGTGGTGGTAATGGTACTACTGATGGTGATGGTGGTGACGATGGCAGAATGTGAGGAGATTCGAGAGGCGAGTTGAATTCCTCGTAATTAACGTGACGTCGACCCACTGACCCACTCGACTTATTCATTTTGGTTCGTTGCCAAGGAAAAAGAGTTTCGGCAATAGGGATCGTATACGTTGATAAAGATTTTCATCATCGTTCTAGGATATAGATAAATAAAAATATTTAAATGTCTGTCAATATTTAAACGAAACGCTATATATATATATATATATATATATATATATATACATACGTGCAAAACACCATAGTATTATCTGTTCAAAGTAACAGAAAGATTTTAGGATGAGACCAGTTGTCCTTCGGGATTCGAAGGACGACACCCTCGATAAAGAAAAAAAAAAGAAAAGAAAATATCTGCTAGAGAATTCGACTCTGTCTTTTTCATGCTAATATCAACGATTTTGTAGTTCTGCTTCTCTCGAATAAACGAGAATTCTTTTATCTCTCGTTTATACGAATCTTTAATATTTCTCTACGAAAGAATTTCTTAAGAGTTAAATAAAATATATATATATATATACAATAGGAAATCTTACGTTTATAGATTAGTACATGTTGATAAAAAAAAATATATCAAGAACGCGAAACCTTTCAATAAAGAATTCTTGTTATTGAATGTTGACGGATTTAAGGTCTATATTCATGAGAATTGTCGCTTGTATTTCTTCAATTTTTAAACAATCCACTGAATTTTATTATGAAAGTGTATATGCAATTTTGTTGTCTATTTAAACATCGTTAAACGAATTAATTTGATCGAAATTAATTCATGAACAATAGAATAATTCTTATTTATATTTAACGTTGATCATTTTTACAACTTCAAATTTTCTTACCTGAAAAAAAAAGTCATCAGTTATATATTAGCTTTTTAAAAATAATCATATATATATATATATATAAAATAAAAAAAAAAAAAAAACACAAGATATGTATTAATTAAAATTATCAGTCTAAATTATTAGAGTAATTATTAAAAAAAAGATATAGATATAAGAAAATGTCAAGGTATAAAGATTTAGCCTATCTAATTTTCCAATCAAAAGAAGAAGAAAAAGAAGAAGAAGAAAAGGAAGAAAAAGAAGAAGAAAAATGTTGCTGTTAAAGGAAGTTAGACCTTTCCCACGCGACCTGTCCTCGAGACTTTTCTTTCCACGACCTAGGAACCTTGTTTGTACCTTTCTTGAAAATAATTCCCCCCACCCTCCCACGTTCCCCCTCTCCACTTTTCTCTCGTCACAACACGTACGTATATATATATATATATATATATATATATATATATATATATAAATGTATGTATGTATATGCTGGTTCAAGTTGCGCAATGAGAATATTCGTGATTTCGCCTTCACAGTCACGGTACAAAGGAGAACGAACGGAGGGAGTATCCTCTGTAGACGACCTGACCTCAAGACCTCGAATTGGCTCCTATCGATTCTCAAAGAGAGTATCCGTTCTCTAGTTCTTCGTCACTCAACGAACAAGTTCCTTCACCTCTGACTTAATAACATCATTATTTTCATTTTTATATTTTCACTGGCTATCCAATTTCATTAATAATTCATTATTGTTATATCATTATACCTAATGTCCAGTTGTATCTTTAAAATTAGATACAATGTATCAATAAAATGTATTGTAATGAAACGAGAAAAAAGGAAAAAAAAGAAAAGAAAAGAAAAAAATTAAAAAAAGAAAAGAGATCACTATAATGAATCACTAGAGTCTTCGGTTCCATCTTCATTTCTCTTTTATATCTCTCTTATATACCAAGGCAACAATCGTTGACCTATAAAGGGCAGGTCAACGAAGCGTGGCAGACTTAACGTCAAACCAGCTATCGTTTACATTCATACAACCGATCTAACCAACGTGCACGTCTGTTTCATCTTGAAGAGAATTCCTTTGATTCTTTTTATAGACACCCAGATATTTACCTAAAAATCCATTGAATTTCTATATTAACACATTGTTCCTAATCAAATTAGAAAGTCTTTTCAATGTATTCAATTAGTGATATGCATATATCTCGATGATAGATAAATAATCTAGATGATTATTTAATACCATCATTTCAAAGATCATTGAGGAAAAAGAAAGAAAGGAAAAAGGAGAAAAAAGGAACACAACACAACAATAACAACAACAGCAACAATAAAAAGAAATGAAATAAAGAAATACGTAGAATTAACGTTCCAATGTGAAACCAGGCGAAAGATCGTCCGTTTCCTTCGACACGATTCTTGGGAGCACCCCGAGAACAACGTGCCCGAGGGTCTCGACTCTCTCGCACAAGGTAGGTAGTTAGGTAGTAGTAGGTAGTATTAATAATAGTCAGTATTAGTAGTAGTGATACAGGCGACACACGAAGGTAGTAGGTAGGGAGTGCCCGGACGAATCATGGAGCAAAAAGGACAGAGACTAAGGAAGAAGAAGAAGAAGAAGAAGAAGAAGAAGAAGAAGTAGAAGGAAGAAGAAAAGACTAAAGAAAGAGAGAAAGAGAGGGGTCTGTGTGTTAAAGGAAGAGTGGGGTACGATCAGCGAAGTCTCACGCTTCACGAGCCGTTCTCAGTCTACGAGTATACCGGTAGAAGCTAGGAGTCTCTTTCGTTGCTTTCAAACGCTACGGTAGAACGCGCGTGCGCGTACAAATTCATACACATCCTCTCCATTTCGTGTCTCTCTCCCTCTCTCTCTTTCTTTCTCTTTCTACGTGTTGTGCGTGTGTATGTGTGTGCGCGTGTTTATGTGAGAGTGCAATATCAATTGATTCAAAGTATTAGAAACGTTAAAGCAGGTGAGGGTAGACCTAGCGATTAAAATTTTACATAAGAAGACAAAATTGTACAGCAGGTCAGCCATTTTTCCTTTTCAGGGGTCCCCAATGTGGCCCACCAAGTGGAAGTACAACGTGTGCCTGCTACCGGCCGCGCCTTTGGATTCCTCAAAGTCCACCGTAGCAGCTCTCGAATTCCTATTGAAGTATCGGTCTGTATAATCTTCTCATCATTGTGTGTGTATGTGTGCGTGTGTGTGTATATGCGAACAATCTAATAGTGCGTTGCTCGAAGAGCAGACTCCTCGGTACGTGCCGCGAGTTTGCGATCACGAGGCTACACGTGCAGGAAGAGAGAGAGAGAGAAAGAGAGAAAGAGAAAGAGAGATTCTCTTTGAAGGAGACTACGCCACTGTGGAACGCCGCATACCGAAGAAAAGAGAGAGAGAGAAAGAGAGGGACAGAGAGTGGGAACTGGAGAGGGGAGGAGGTGGGGGGAATAGAAAAGGTGCGAGCAAGTCGAAGGTAGGAACGTCGTATGAGACCGACGAGGACGGACGAGACGTTAAGAACGTGTAAGAGGAAGAGAGACAGAGGTAGGCAAGATTCAGAATAGAGTGGGGACCCGTAAGAAGGCGGCCATAATGGCCTGACGCCGATCTCAGCGAACAGCGGCTACAGCTGCTGCGAAATATCCAAGCGACTCTCTCTGCTTGCTTGCTTGCTTGCTTGAGTCCCGTCGGAGCACGCCTCTTATTTTGCAACTACTTGAATCCATCGTTGTCGTCGTCTTTGGAAAGTGGCTGCGTAATCGTGAGTGTAGTGCAACTCAGCACTTGGTATACCTACAATCTCTATCTCTTTTGTGTAAGTGTCTGGTTAAGTTTGTTGTGTATTATTAAGAGAAAGAGAGAGAAAAAGAGAGAGAGAGAGAGAGAGAGAGAAAGAGAGAGAGATTCCTTTTCTGATCTTTTCTTAAGTAATTGGAAGAAAATGGCAGAGTGATCCAGTGTTTCGTCTAAATTTGTGGTGACTTGAATACTCGATTGAGGAGTGTTCTGGTCCAATTACCTGCAAAGTTTCATTGGTATTAAATTATTAGAAATATTAAAAGAATGCGGGGTGCTAATCAAGAAACAGCTACACCGTACTGCCGGTGCAGAGTATTGTATCTTGGTAGTTCGGTACCTCATGCCAGTAAAGAAGGTTTGTTGGGTGTTCAAGAACCTTTGAGAGAATTATATCCAGAACAAGGAGCGCTGGGTGCTCGTGGGATTGACTCCTGGTTAAGTGTATGGAGCAACGGTTTGCTGTTGGAGAACGTCGATGAACATCGCAAGAAGGTCACCAGGTTCTTTCCTATTGAAGCACTTCACTATTGTGCTGCTGTGAGACATGTGAAGGGTGGTAACGGGGATTCCTCAACGACAAGATTTCTGCCTCTCGACTCGCCTTTCGCTAGGACGCCGAGCGCCAATCATCCGCCGCTCTTCGCGGCCGTCTTGAGAAGAACGACCGGTATCAAGGTCCTCGAATGTCATGCGTTCATTTGCAAGCGCGATATGGCGGCCAACGCCCTAGTGAGATGTTGTTTCCATGCTTATGCTGATAGTAGTTATGCTAAAGGATTAGAACCGTCAACAGGAACAACGAACGGAATGACAACTGGGAATCCGTCGAACAATAGTCTGTATCATACTTTGGGTGGATCCAGCACGACTCTGGACAATCCACAGGCTAATCGTTTGGATGCTTCATCAACGGACGATCTTAGTCTTTACAATGGTGATGAGAATCATAAGGTTTGGGCTAGGGGCCGTGACGAGATGGACGGTGTCTATCAAGAACAAGGAACGTTGAGGAGTACTAAAGGTTCCAGACCACGGCAATTGGTTGCACCACCTCCTCCACCGCCACCACCACCTCCTCCACCTTCTCAACCTTTGCTGGTCGAGGAATCTACTTCTTCTGCTACCAGGAGAAAAACTAATAAAAAATTGAAGAAGTTGAAGACTCGAGCGTTGCACGAAGACGCGATACAGCAGCAGCATCATCAGGTACATCAAGGGATATATACCAACGGTCACGGTCATCATACTCTTGGACATCCAATTAGACAACAACATTATCATCCACATCCATTACCACCTAGTAGTCGATCCGTTGCTGGAACTTTAGCTAGACCAGCACCTGTCTTATTGGTACCAGCCGCTACACTACCGAGAAAAGGACATCAACATCATCCCAGAGGACTAAGACCGATCCCAGCAGCAGCACCAATTGTTCCAGTTTACGCTCCACTCCCAGTAGTTCCACCTCCTGTCGCAGCGGCCATTTATCCAAGCGGAACATATGGGACTGCCGGTAACAGAGGTAAAAGGCATTCCGAAGTAGAAGGCTCTACTCTAGGTGCTTCTAGAAGATTAGCAGCCTCCCACGCCGATTTAACATCAACCGAGCTTGGAAAATCGGCTGATAGTCCGGAAAACGAGTCACGATTTGGTACCGGGATTTATCGGCGGAAAGGTCACTTGAACGAACGGGCCTTTTCTTACAGCATTCGCGCGGAACATCGTAGCAGGAGTCACGGTAGTTTAGCTTCTTTGGGTTTCAGTGCGCAGAACGGTAACGCATTGCCCAAAGAGGAGAAGAAGGATCGAGAGATAGCTCAACTGGTGGCAGGATTAAATTTAGATGAAAGTCCAAATGATCGAGTTCAACCTGTACCAACATCTAGAGCTGGACCATATTCTCATCATCATCATCAGCAACAGCAACAGCAACTACATCAACAGCCACAACAACATATGCAACCTTTACCTAGGCCACGACCTCGTTAGGTACATTTAGCTTACGTCAATCGTTACACATATCCCTCAACGTCGACGTTCTTGTTTCTTGCGTTTATTTTCGATCGAGTTACGCTATGGATCAAGCTGCTATTGGACCGAAGCAACATTCTGCTTCGACGTGGGCGTCTTCTTTTGTGGCATTCAAGCGGAACAGCTTAGCAGAGGTTATCATGCTGTCCCAAGTACACTATTGCTACTGCTAGTCGATCAAACTGATTTCACATTCGATCATTCGAGATAGCCTGGAAAGAAAATAATACAGTAGTTATCGGAAAGTGGACTGATAATACGAGTAGGTTATTCCTATAAATAAAAATAATAACACATGATCGATTTAGATCAATGAGACACTGTTTTAAATCTCCAGATGACGTAACAATCTTTAGACCCTAGGGAAACGAGCAAGGACTAATTAGACGAGCCAGGATTAATTATTGTCAATTTTACAAAGAAGGTGGATCATTCTGTTGGTTCAAGCTCAATAGATGAAGACACGGAGCATCTAAGAGCTGCCCCCTATCTCGTAACGTTTCCTTTGAAAAAATGTCTCTGTTGTTTTACAGTGGTTACTATAGTTATCATCTAATATCAAATTATTTCATTACGTATTGATTTTACATATATACATACATACATACATACATACGTATGTATTTATGTAATTTCATTATTAAAGATACATCCCTTATTTCAATTGTGTTATTGTATCTTTTTCTTTTTTTTTTTTTTTTTGCTTATGCGAGGAGGACCAACATCGTAATCCTGTGCCAAAACTTTTTTTTTTTTTAAACAAATGGTACATCTGTTCCGTAAATAAATAAATAAATAAATAAATAAATAAAATAGGAAACCGAGTGTGATCATGAGCTAACTTTTTTTATTTATCTAATCGCAAGTGCCAGAGAAAGAGAGAGAGAGAGATAGAGAGAGAGAGAGAGAGAGAGAAAGAGAGAGAGATAGAAAGAGATAGGATCATTCTGTACTAAATTAAATAATTAAATATAAAAAAAGAAAATATGAAATTCGCGATTGTTCGCTTCGTACGATCGTGTGAAAAAAACAGAGAAAGGTAAAGAAGGAATCACGCGTGAACGTGGATCATAAATATTTATCGTACAACGTTAACATAAAAAAGAAAGAGCGAGGGAGAGCGAGAGAGATAGAGAGAGAAAGAGAGAGAGAGAGAAAGAGAGAAAGAGAGAGAGAGAAAGAAAAAAAAACACATATTGAATTTCTTAACGCTGTTTCTCTAGTCGCGGCTTACATGACTTTATACGGCGACTTGCGAAACTATTTTCTCGTTGCGAACGAACGAATCTACGAGAAAAAGAAGATAAATAGATAAAAAGAGATGGATAGATAGATAGATTACGTAAAATAAATACATATATATGCGTATGTATATATATATATGTATATATATATATATATATGTATATATATATGTATATTTACGTAAGTGTATATATGTATAAATACATTTACATGAATATTCTGTGAGTATATTGTGTATATATATATATATATATATATATGTACACACACACACACATATATATATACATATATATATATATATATATATATATATATATATAAATATATAGATACATACATACTTGTGTATGTGTATATATATATATATATATAATATATATATATATTATATATATATATATATTGAGAAGATTTCAGAGGGATCACGTGACAATAGACAATATGCTTTACATTAATGCACATTATTATATAACGCTATTTTTATTTTTCTTTTCTATTTTTTTTTCTTTTTTTTTTTTTTTTTTTTTTTTTTTTTTTTTTTTATCCACCAAATAATAAGAATCGAAACTAATGAGAAGCATGCCATTGATTAGAGTTCATCCGTTAATTCATCGATAGAATCGAAGAACCTAAATGGATTCGATGAACGCATTATTTTAAGAGACTATATCGAATAAATGTATATTTTATGATATAAATATATCAATATATATATATATATATATATATATATATATATATATGTGTATATGTATGTATGTATTATAACTTTAACTTTTTCACCAAAAATAGGAATCGTTTTTTTTTTCTTTTGTTTTTCTTTTTTTTTTTTTTTTCTTTGTTCGTCGTCGAGAGAAAAGGAAGGACAAAATTTAAATGATAAATAAATGTCGAAGGAATGAATGAATAATTAAATAAAATTAACGAACAATTTATCTCACGTACGTGATCGATCGTTAAAAAACTGCATTTTGTATGAGATACGATGCACGATGATGCATTTCTTAAAAGAAGCAGAAGCGACGACATTCATAACAGGAAATCGTTGATTATTCGACAACTCACCTAATCCATTGTATGCCAGCAACGACATCAAGAATGATCTACGAGGAAGAATCAATAAGATAATTAAATGTAAATTATATATTTAAAAAAAGGAAGGAAGAATTATTTCTTCTTAAAGAAAAAAAAAAAAAAAAGAAAAAAAAAGAAAGAAAGAAAAAAAGAAAGTATATTGAGAATCGATCGATCGATCGATTGGATAGATAAATCGTATCGATAGATCCTGCATATCAATAGAATCACTTTTTCATACTTGCCTTTTATGCAACGTCCTTTCACTCAGGACAAAATCGATTGTGCTTCGTACGTTTGTTATTGATTGCGAAAGTGATTAAAAAAAAAAAAAAAAAAAAAAAAAAAAAAAGAGAAAAAAAAGGAAGGAAAAAGAAAGAAAGAAAGAAAGATCGTACGAGAGAGATTCTTCTTGATCCTTTCTATTCCTTTTTTTCTTCTTTTTCTTGTATTTTTTTTAACTTTTTTTTTCTTTTTTTTTCTTTTTTCGAAATAATTCCATTTTATTCCTTTTTTAAATCATAAAGAGTCCTATTAGGTAGAGCCAATTTTGAATGAATTAATGTAATCGATTAATTGAAAAAAATTGAAAAAAGGAAAAAAAATTAATAAACATTGCCTAATCACGTAAATATGTTATGTAACGTCCTGCTATTGTGTATGTGTGAATATGTGAGAGTGAAAGAAGATGTATGTAATATCTATTCTTGTATATCCAAGAAAAACGAGCACCGATAGGAATGTGCCATTGGAGAACTCAACGTAAGACTCGTTTATGTTTATAAAGCTGCGTTTCCAATAATGATAATAATTATGACGATGACAATGATAATAATAATAATGATGATGATGATGATAATGATGATGATGATGATGATGATGATGATTCACGTATGGGAAAAACAAATTATTGCAAATGTTTTTCTACGAGGTGTCCCTCGTTTTATCTCGATCTTTTTTTCTTTTTCTTATTCTATTACAACACGTCGATCCTTTTTCTCGTCGACCTTGTTGTTTATACGTTAAACGCGTGTATAATTAATAACTTACGATAGTAAAATATATATATATATATATATATATATATTATATTTTATATATATAATATATATATATATATATATATATTATATATATATATACATACACACACATACATACACCACACAAAGTCGAGGATATTTTATGAACGAATTACTTTATATTGTACGCGCGTTTTGCCCTAAGAAATAAATAATATTAACTGCGTATAATTTCATTATCCTGTGAAACTATCCCTTTAACAAGAATTTATGAAAATGTATATATATATAAAAAAAAAAAAAAAAAAAAAAAAACAAAAAAAGAGATATTGGTACAGATGTTGCGATAATGAAAACAAAAGTTCGCAAAATCTTTGAAAATAAAAATATTGCCATAATCTCATTTTAATATCATTGCAGTATATACATTGAAAATAATCCGTTAGTACGATAAAAAAAAAAAAAGAAAGAAAGAAAAAAAACAAGAAGAAGATTGGTCCAGATGGAAACTGCGAATTGAAACAAGATGATAATTCAGAAAAGAAGGTAAGTACTTCAGTAATGAAGCAAAGAAAATTTTCTTCCTTTCAGAAAAGACATAATGAAACGTAATCTGTCTCGACAATATGGACCACTGAATCATGCGTGTAAAAGAAAAATGAAGAAGGAAAGAAATAATCGTTTCTCTTACATTTCATTCGTTCAATGCCATTCGAAAAATCTACGAACTTAATAATAATTCACATATCACGTATATATCGTATACGTATAGATCAAAATTAAAATACAATGGCATAACTCTGTCATATGACAATCCACAACATACGTAATTATATAATTGAAAAATTATACAACTCATTATTTGCTTTACAATTTATCATTATAAAATTATATTATCGGGTTGACAGCTGAAGATTAGATTAGCGAAGGATGGCGTAATTTTGTAAAAAGAAAAAGTAAAAAAAAGAAAAGAAAGAAAGAAAGAAAAATAAACATGATTAATAAAGTCATTCAAAGGCGTAACTTTCATAGCACTTTCCACCACGATTTCTGAACATTTCTAATTACTTTCTATTAGATTAAATACAATAGAATCGAATTTTATTATATGTATATATATATATTTTTTTTTCTATACAATGATAAAAGATATATATAGATAGAGAAGATAATGGTAGAGCTCTAACTTACCGATATCAATGAATAACTTTTATACTTTTTATTTATTTATTTATTTTTTTTTTTTTTTTTTTTTTTAATACAAAAATGACGTTTATAGTCAACATGAAATATCGATAGAAGGGTATCGATAACTTTGCTTTATGCCTTTCCCGTTTCAACGAAGTACCTGCACGTGTTGCCATGCGTATAATGGATGAGTATAAATTGTGCCGAGCGATGATTATAGTTCACCATCGTGACCTTAACATTGAAATTGTAATCAAAACGTTAGGCTAATGTAGCGAACAGCAGCGGTGCTCAGCGTTCGAAATACTTCTGAATTACAGTTATATATATTACCTACATAATTTACAGTTATATATATATATATATATATATATATATATATATATATTTATATGTATATATATTTATATGTATATATATAAATTCAATTACAAAGGAATCAGGTCGTAAGTGAAATTAGTTTATCATAAGTATCGACTTTGTTTCAATCGATTCTAATGGTTATCTATTATCATTTCTATATATAAAATCACACGTTTTATAATTAGATAACTCACATTATTATTTAATCAATGAGATATATATCAGTATAATAAACCAGGTAATAAACTTTTACCAAATTAACTTTCATATTTTTCAAGAGAAAGAATCTGGAAAAGGAAAAGAAAATAACAGTTAAGTTGTTTTATATATATATATATATATATATATATATATATATATATAAAATCATTTTATTTATGACAAGATTACCTATAGAAATGTTTTTCTTTCTTAAATCTCTCATATACATCTTGAAGGCGTCATTCCAATAGAAAGGATTAATATTAATGTCCCTTCCCGTTGTTTCTATACGTCAACAAATCTTTATCTTTGTATTCCTTCATGGATTCACTTCGTGTTTTCCCCGAAGTGACAATCGCTCGATCAGGCGTTCCTTTTCGAAGGAAGCAGACTGTGTAATTGCATCACGCATCGTCATGACTGGTAAGAGAGCTTTCTCGAGATGTCTTGAATAAGATACTTAAGGACGATATAATCGTTAAAAGGAGATCTGAGAAAAAGAACAAAACATGATAATTAAGGATGCTACTGGTTGAAAAAGACAAGAATAAATACGGTTGTTGTTGTTGTTGTTGTTGTTCTCATTAAGGAGAAGACGTCATTCGTGATAAATAAAAGTAAGTTTACGTAATAAATAATTAAAGAAATTTATCATAGCAAATGAGTACAATAATGATAAAAATTAATGAATGATAAAAAGAATGTACGTGATTGTAAAACAATATGTAAATAATATATATATATATGTGTAATAATGTACT
>NC_062199.1:2300242-2345242 GCF_912470025.1 Vespa velutina | reverse complement strand
CTCGTTTTGTGCCTTACATTCGGCTCTAATTATTTTCATAGCAGATAGCTACTCGCATAAATTTAACGCCTTCTTGACGAGGCGACGGCATCTACCATGAAGAGAATAAAAAATGAAAAAAGAATATCAGATATATCTTAATATTTCTTTAACTTAGTCATAAGGATGTGATAATTCTTGAAATAATATTTTTTATCAATTTATTTTTAGAATGGAAGATAATCCATCGGTATGAAGTTAAGGATATTTAGATGAAACTCTAGATATTGATTTCTATCGATGATACGTCTTCAAAAGTGGAAAGAAAGATGTCTGTTGCTGGATTGTCCTGTTACGGGGATGGATTCCGATTGGTTGGGCCACCATCGGAATGTTCACTTCGAAGCAAAGCTAGAATTGATGCTCTCTTTGAGGATTGCAGGTAAAATAAATGAGAATTAAAATCCATCAAGTTGATCAGGTGATCATGTTTGTTATCATTTTCTTCAAAAATTGAACGATCCTTTGGTCAATCCAATTGTTTTGAATCATAATGATATTTTGAACGAGTATAAAAAAATTCATTTGACCTTTTAGATCCATCTGCAGTTCGACTATCGGTGGTTGGTATGCCGGTATCTCAACGGTAACGTCGATTCATTGTGAAGATCAAAGTTTCGAGGAGCAAAAGAGAGTAAATAGTGCAGTCCAAGCAAGAATCGAGGCGATGTTTGCTTCCGTGGAAGCTGAAAGCGGAACACCAGGGGAATGTGCGGCTGCAATATTGCCGGTAGCTTTTTCTCTTTTATTTTTTTATTTCTTTATTTTTTTCTTTTTTTTTTTTTTTTCTTTCAAAATTTCATTCGAATCTCTTATCTTTTAATTTCCATCCATGCTCGGTGATATAAAACTATTAAAATGAATTCAAGTCACGATAACGTTTTCTTAAAAATAAAAAAGATCAAAAGATACAGAAGAGAATTTATTATAAAAGAAAGGATAATGCCTAATAATTGAGTTGATCGGGAAAATTAACTTTCTTCTCAACAACGAGTGGATAATTAATACCGCGCCATGACTATATAGATTTATATATATGTATATATATATATATATATATATATATATATATATATATATATATATATATATAAACGTCGATTCTACTCCATGTGCTACTTTTATACACAACGCAAACGTAGGTATGTTGAAAGAATCATGAAATTTTCATTCACGTTAAACACCAATCATCAAGTATACCACTGTCAAGTTTCACTCTCTAGAGATACAAAAGAGATTCTTTTAGTTGAAATGAAATATATAATCCAAATGTTAGAAAATAAAACTCAAATAGATTTGTACACGTTAAGAAGAGTTTCACTAATTAGATCATCGTTTAATTAGTCGCGGCCAGTTACGCGTTAGAAAACGATTTTCCAGAGAAAATATTCTCGAGATATCTCGCAGAAATTGAAAAAGAAAGTTTGAAATAATTCGTACTACTACGTTTGATAGAATCATCGTGGTTTTGCGATAATCCTGATCTTTTATCTTTTTCTATAAACAAAATGGAGGAAGCTACGGGAAAGGAATAAAAAAGAAAAAAAGGGAAGAAAGAAACAAGAAAAGGAAAAAAAAAAAAAGAAACAAAGGGACTTTCCTTGGCATAGCAAATATGCTCCCGGAATTTTTAATCGTCACTTTCATTCCGTTCACGATTCACGAAGCGTGACGAACTAACTTAAACTCCTTTGAATCTCTTTGGAAAAATTTTTCATTTAACTGACGTGCAGATTACTTCTATATTAAATAAAATCTAGTTGCGAGTTCCTAGAGACTCTTTTATTTATTTATTTATTTTATTGTTTTTTTTTTTTTTATCGATCTCGTTACCTGATAATATATCATTTGAAATTCTAATCGAATAGATTTAAATTCTAACATTCTAAAATTGACCTTTTTATCGATCAGGTGAAGTACATGGGTGCTGCTCCAGTTGGTGGTCGAGTAGCAAGCATTCGTGGTCTTCAAGAACCTCTTCGTCAGCTTTTAGAGAAAATCGATGGATCAATTCAAGCAGAATTAGAAGTATCTAGACGTGGACTGACCTTTCGAACAGGTGAGACCTGTGAGAAGAATAATCCTTTTCGTAGAATAGCTGTCTGGAGTGCATTGAGACTTCGATGTAGGAAGATTCAGTCGGGCGAGTCGCATTACGCTTTTCTACCACTGGTTGGAGATCCTGATCAAGGTCAAGGAACCGATGACAAGCACGCTGATCTCTACAGGTAAATTTATATTAATAACTTAAGAACGATAATCCTAAATCTAGCGATTAGATATTCATGATGTCTAATACTTATCGTATAAGCTATTTTCTTGAACAGGTCTGATGTAAGAGATTGGATTAATTGATTAAAAATTCTCTTCAATTCATGTACACATTATTAACTGGTAGAAGAGTTAATACTATAGACACTTTGATTCATACTCTTGAATACCTACTGATATTCTAGTTCTTACAAAAACATACGTATGCGTGCACACAAACACACGCGTTAAACTCTTGACTTCCTTTTAAGGAAACTGGTATTTAAATAAAATTCTATTTTATAGGACAATGCGTGGTTTGAAAAGTGACGTTGACGTTTATCCACCTATCTTTGCTGTGGTCATGAGACGTGCAGGAGCAGCAAGATTGTTAGAATGTCATGCATTTGCTTGTCAAACGGAAGAAGATGCAGTTGCTGCTGCGGCTACCTTGTATAGAGCATTATTAGCTGATCTTGATGGGAATCGAAGAAGACCTAGACATACTAACGGTTTGGGCTGCGTTAGCTTGGCTTCGGTAGTTTCTAGCATTCGAGAAGCCAGTCCAAGTAATAAGAGTAATTTATTGACATCACCATTACCTAAACCAAATGTTCCACCTCATCCGGTAAGACCACCGAGGTCGAAAAAGAATTCCATTTCGAATTCAGCTACCGAAGATGAGAGTAATAACAAATCTGTTGGTGTCCAAAAAGCACCGAGAAGAAAAAAGAAAACGATATCGGACGTACAAGCTGAAGATATACTCGAAGCTAGAGGAAGAAGAAGGGAACCCATTAAACCGGACAAGCCAGTAAGCCTTATCCAAAAGAATTTGGAACAATTTGAAAAAAAAGATGATATTAAAAATTCCAAAAATATTCAACAAACGGAAAAAATCGAGATTGATCGGCCAACTAGTCGTATGGATAAGATCTACGATGATAAAACTAACAGTAGTATTTACGGAGTCCAATCTAATATTTACGAAAAATTATTATCATCCAGAAGAAGCAATGATTTCGATACTAACTCGAGATCTATTTACTTGCCAGCGCGAAAAGATGAAGCTCTTCTTTCAAGCGAAAAGAATTACGGATCTTACGATTTTTCTCGAAGAAATTTTAACATTGAAAATACAAAGGAATCTTATTCTAAGAAATCAGATTGTTTTCCTATTTACGATAGAATCGATAAACCATCGAACACGAAGAATCCGATTTATATGGAAAGCACGAAGAAGAATGATCGACAAAAGATCTATGAGGAACATTTCAGAGATGCGGAAAAGATCTATAGTCTTGGTCAAGAAGATATTTACGTTCCTGGTAATAAGAAAATGGATCGTGGACACGTTCACAGTTCTCAGGAGAACGTATTCTTTTCGAGAAATCGTAAAAATGATGCCTATGAAGATTATAAAAAGATTCCTCAGGAAAAACACTGTTCTAGAAACAAAGAAAAATCCTCTGGTACAAAACTCTGTAGAGTTGTTACCATGGATAAACCCTTAAAGAAGACAGGTTCTAATGACTCAGAAATTGAACCGAAGATATCAGAGTACAGTCAGCCTCGAGTTAGAAGAAGAAGTAGAGCCGGTAGCGAGCCACCAGTCGGTAGATCTGAAAGTACTAAGAAAATTGTTCAAGAGACTAGACTGAAGAGATCACAAAGTGATTTAGACGTAGAGAGAGGAGATTTAATGACTAGAGTGGAATTACCAAGAAGAGCGAGTTTTCTAAAACCTGGAAGTACCAGAAGAGTAAACAATATGAAAGGTGGAACTCCTTTGGGATTTACTGAACTCTTCGATGAATTTAGAAATCAGGAAGGTTTGACCAGCGTCGACGACATTTTGGCAGCTATTATAGGTAAGAAATAAAATGATCATTACAATATTATTAACAAACAATAAAAATGATAATCATCTAAATTATATTATTTTCAGATCCAGAAGGTATGTCATTTAACGATCTCAAGCCACTATACAAAGAATTTTTATTAAAACTCGCTGCTACCTTGACACAAGATGAACTCTATCAAAGATCTGCTAGTATAATGAGAAGACGACGTAGACCACAAAGAAGACGATCGACTCGTCGACCTTGTCTATTAGGACGTGCTATCAAAAGATCCGTCTCGAGGTTAAAAGGTGGACCAACCGAATTCACATCGGTTATATTTCCTGCTAGAAGATTGAATGATAGTTTTGGAAGTAGTTCGTCTTGCGATGCTAGGAATAATCATCGAAATCGTGTCTTGGCCAATAGGCACGGGAAGAGACGATCGTCCTGGAGAATGAACAAGCATGGACAGTGTCATACAACTTCGGAGGACAGTGACACGTGTACGTAAAATGATGTCAACACAGATTGCCAATAGAAATTCGTCGATCGAATGACATCGATAAATTTTCTTCAGGTAAACGAGCTAGTCGCAATGCTGGGGCAGCTGCAAATAGAAGCAGCAGTGGTTACGTAAGTTGCAGCGAATGCAGCTACGATTCCGAATCCTGCACCTGTATCTCAGCGGATAAATGTTATTGTTCCCTGTCCAGAAGACAACTCGTAGAACCTATCGTCCCAAATACAGTTGTGTGTGCTTGCGACACGGACAGTTGTTCGGAAAGCAACAAATGTTATTGCGGAAGGACACCTGTACGATCCAACATCCTGGAACAATTGAGACAAAAAGGTATTGTGCCGTCGGAGAGTACCTTAAGTAGAGGTGGAAGTCCCGATAGAATAACATCGTCAAAAACCTCTAGGAGTCATACTTCTTCACATAACTCTGAATTATTGAAGGTGATTTATAAAGATCCTCTTGTCCAAATGAAAATCATTTTCATTTTCTACTTGCAACTGCTAAGTATTTCCTTTTTTCTTTATTTTCATCCTCAGATTCAATCCTCTCCGGTTTGTGGTAGTTCGGACAATTTAGCATTGGATTATGATCTCTTCAGTCCAGGAAGAAAATCCCAACAATCATCCGATAGCGAGAAGGTGTTGGTTGTAAGTGCTAGAGATACTCAAGGTCGTTTGGTCTACGTTGGAGGGGCAGAACGAGAGAAGAAATGTTTCTCTCATGGTAACGTTAGATCTGACGCTCATCATGAAGCACTCTCGATAAAAAAAAGTGCTGAAATTGCTGCTGTCTTTGGATCAGATTCTAATAAAATTTGTAGGAGAGCTAGTAACGCATCTAGTATCAAAAGTTCCATCAGTTTGGAAGCTGGTTTAGGATATTTACCTTGATGGTAATGTTTCCTGATCTGTCAATGACAGTTTTATATCAAAACTTGATCTCAAAGCTACATAGCTAATTCAAGTTTAGTAAAGTAACATGAGCATATTTTAGTCGATGATAGTTTATTTCTTGATTTCTAATATAAAGAAAAAGAAGAAAATAACGTATCGCATGTAAGTTCCATAAGAATGGTACCTGTTGCAAATTTAATTAATGAAAAACAAATAATACCATATTAAAATATATTCTCTTATAATCTATAAGTCCTTGATTCTTTCCAGATATTAAATAATAATATCTTCGAAAGAACGAGATCGATATTATTAATGCTTTTGCTACTTTGAACCTGAATGGCTTAAGTTAGTAAACTAAGGGAACAGTGCAATATCGTGGATCATGTATACATATCCTTCGTGAATACATTTTTTAAATATATTACCGCATTATTTTATTATCAAGCGCAAGTTATATATGTATCTACACACACATATATATATATATATATATATATTATGTAGCGCACATATATATATATATATACACAATATATATATGACTTGTGCTATGTTCATAAAGAAATATTTAACAAGATATCAGACATCTTATAATACTAGTATTTCTCAAGTATTTTTGATAAATTCTTCATCCATTTTTTGAAATTTGTCCTTGTATTCCATTGGAACGTCTACCTCTTTTATATTATCCAAACCTATTTCTTCTTCAGTTCTGATATATCAAGAAAAAAAAAAAAAAAATGCGATGATTATAATGTCTAAAAAGGAAAAAAAGAAAAACTCATACAAATGATATAAAAGATACCTAATTAAAATGTCAACAACATTTTCACAAGCAAGAAGGGCTTCCTTGCATTTCTCTGATTTGTGCAATTCTCTTAAAATAATATAAGTGTTCTTTTCTCTTAATATTTCTCTTCCTCTTTTCGTAGCACACAATTGTTCTAAAGCTTCTAGTAACATTATTCTGAAATAATTAAAAAATTTTTTAAATATGTCCACATTTATATATTTATCAAAGATATAATTATACCTAATATCTGGATCTGATTCTCGTTCCTTTGTTTCGGGTAAGTATTGCAGATCAATTGGTAACTTTTCATTATCATTATCGTCAAATTCTTCTGGTCCAGCAAGAGGTAATAATAAATATGACAAAATATCTATATCCTCGCTTAACAACCATTCATGATTTTCCACATCGAAGCAACAATTTTTTAAAGTTCCAATAATGCCGCCTCTCCTTACTATACTATCTGAATATTCTGTGAAAGGGAGGAGACGCTGGATAACATTTCGTTTCCTATCCATTATATATCTAGATAATAATATAAAAATACTGTAGAATTATAAAAAAAAAAAAAAAGTTATAACATACATATTTGATTACATTTAACATACTTCCTTACAGAGGGAGATTGAGTAAGATTACTAAATACAGGCCCTAAGTAATGCAAATTAGCTCCTGTAACATTATATTTTTTCGCAGTAAATGCTGCTACGATGGAGTCCCATGCATAATCACTTTCTTCAATAAGTGTTATAACTCTGTCAACCAAATATCTAGGCCTTGTCATATTGGAAAGTATCATGCAACATGGATCTGCTAATATGCTATTTTTATCCATTATACAGCTGGACAAAAATAATAATTTTAAAAGTTATACGATAAAGGACAAATTAATAAAAAAAAAAAAAAAAACTATTTAATAATATCTATACCTGATACAAACTTTTACTAAGTTATGATTACATTTTTGTTCCTCGTCCTGTCGCATAGATTCAGAAATTGTTAAGAAAGCATTAGCTCCTGCTTCATCCGCACTTATATTTATAGCCGATAAAGCTGCATCTTTTGCTATTGCCATTGTATTATCTTGCATAAGTATGACAAGTTGTTTTAATATATCTAAAGAACCAAATAAAAGCTCACGGCCCTCCTTGCTGCCTGTGATATCTACATTTGAAATAATAAATCAATGTATGCTATGACAAACATAACCTATAAGTTCTACGATTCAAATAAAATTAATTTCGAAAGAAAGTGATAATACGTACTTAATACATTTTGCAATGCAACAGCTTTTAGATCTAAACGAGTATTTTCGTTTAGAAAATTAGCTATTTCCTTTAACACTTCCATATTTAGAATTAAACTCAACAAGCACGTTGGAAACTATCATTACAACTAACTCATAAAATAATGCTTATTGATAAGCTTTTCAATAGAATCGCCATCTATTGACAGAATAGTAAATTAATTAGAAAATAAACCTGAAATCGATTAAATCTCGATATATTAATCGATTAAAATCGTAATTTATTCCACTAACATTTAAATAATGTATACGGTAGGGAATTTCTTTCATATGTTTTAATAAATTTTTTACAAGCGGTCGATAAAACAGATAGCTACTTCACTGACGTTCGGTAAAATAGAAATTTTTTTTCACCGAAGGTTGGTAAAACAGATGACTACTATACTTATATATTATATATTATTTTTTTTAATAAAAATCGAAACATTAAGTTCATTTCTACACTATCTATTAAGTATAATCTACACAAGCTTATAGACTCGTTCCCCACTTGTACTTGTAGTTCATATTTTGTCCATACCTATCGCTGAAGTCACACACGCTTCGAGCGAAAGGCTGATGAACAGTCTTAAAGTGAAAACATTCTATAACGAAAATATTCTACGGTTGTATATTGGAGTGGGAGTAGTAGTGTGTCAATTCTAGATGCCGTGATGGATGAAGTTACGACAAATGGTAGGTTTTACTTCGGAAAAAATTCATTGAAACGTTTTGTTAACCAGAGCGAAATAGAATAGATGAGCAATGTGAAATGAAAGTGAAAGTGCGATAAAAAAATATATAGTATGGAGGAAGTTAATCAACAATTGTATCTCTATGCTCGATGATCTGTATGTCGCGTGGGCGTCCTGTCCTTCTCTGCTTTCCTGGCCCACGCTTTAGTATTTATAGTTTTATTTATGCGTTGTCCCGTAATATTGTATTGTATCAACGCTTTTCTTTGAATCCAACCAATCAGATTTACACTGTAACGACTATTTCATTGCATTGAGTCTTCATATTAGAGTAGATATGAAGCAGATACGAACTGTCATCTGATTAATTACTTATCGCTCGTAATTTAATGTTAAATATGAGTCATGTAACGACTCATATATAATTTCAAATATACTTAACTCTTAAAAATATCTTCTTACAAGCTTTTCCCTTTTTTCTTTTGTTTTTTTTTTGTTTTTCTTAAAGAACGTTAATTAATCAAAAGTTATATCAATGAACAATGTTTTTAAGTCGTTCTACTCATTTTTTTTTTCTTCTTTTTTTTTTTTCTTCTTCAATTATTAAGCCCAGAGTTATATAAATATGGGATAATGAATTTTGTTATTAATTAACGGATACATTATTAGCGTGTAAATTATTTATAAATGTCATTCTAGTTGATAATTTCTTTTCTATGATATTTAGATCCAGGAGGAGGCGACAATGGTGGAACATTAATATGCGCTGGTTGTCTTAATGCAATCGATGAGGATGAGTTTATACAAGCATTGAGTCAAGAATGGCACATCGATTGTTTTCGGTGAGTTAAATTTTTTTCTCATGTTCATATTACAATGTCTCATTGACATTTTATCTTTGACAGATGTTCTGTATGCGACATTGGCCTTTCCTCTTGGTATTTTGAGAAAGATGGTTTACTTTTTTGTAAAGATGATTATCTGGCTGCTTATGGAGAAGCCTGTCAAGGTTGTGGCCAAATCATTACTGGACCAGTTATGCTGGCTGGTGATCACAAATTTCATCCAGAATGTTTTGCCTGTAATTCGTGCGGAGCTTTCATTGGGGATGGCGAAAGTTATGCGCTTGTTGAAAGATCTAAACTTTATTGTGGAGTTTGCTACAAAAGGCAAATGCAACCGCTTAGCAGAACAGCTAATCATCCATTTATTAGGAAACCACATAGCATTAGATTGGTTGAAATACCTCCAAGTACAACCAATCCTGATAAGCAACGAGAAATTAAACTTACATTAGATACAGCTCCTAATCCTCGCAGTTGTGGTGCATTACTTCGTATCTCTGCGTAAGTATACAAGTGATTATTCCAAAATCCTAGTATCAGTCATTTTTTAATATTCTATGTCATTATCTTAAAATGAACCTGCAATGCTTTATCTACAACTAGTGTATCAGTTCTTTTTTTCTTTTCTTTTCTTTTCTTTTTCTGTTTTTTTTCTTTTTTTTTTTTTTTTTTTTTTTTTTAATATCATTTACTATATTATCTCATTTTTATATATCAAGTATTTTTACATTATATATATATATATATAAAAGTGTACCTTATACATATATTTATTTTCAATCATTATCATCAAATGTTTTTAATGTTTTATATGCCATACTCTCTTTGAATTATATTCATAAATTTATAAATGTTGATGTTTGTCTATATTATAATAATTGGAAAATATTATTAAATGAAAGAATATTTTTGTTATCAGCATGGAACCCATTGTACATAAGTTATTACACTCGATTGATCAGTCGATTTATCAATATATTTTTTGGGATAAAATAATTGTAAATAAGTAAAATTAAAAATCATATCATATTTAATTTGACATAATTATACATAAGATTTGCTGCTTCTTTGTAATAATTAACCATGCATGACAAATCTATGGTTATTTAAGGACTTATAAAGATATGCAGCCCTTAATAACTTTCAACAAAAATGCAGGTTAATGAGAAATGTTCGTGGAAAGATCAGTAAGCTGCTGGCCTCTGTGATGGAGGTTCTGTTTAGGCTATGCTGCCACTTCTCTAATCATAGGTACAGCATAACAAATAATAATATGCACTATGTATAGTAAATTGATTGCGCATTTTAGATGCATGATTAGATATAAATTGTAAAGTTTTCAATCAGAGATATTTTCCTTTTTTTTTTTTTTATTCATTGATATTGTCACTGTGGTAAAGTTTGTAATGTAAGATAAGCATGCACCAAATGTGAATTAAAATTAATTTATATAATTACAATTTTTTTAAGCTCAAACTCTATACTATGTTAGTTATGTATTTCGTACGTATAGATGATATACATGTACTTAATAATTTTATGCACATGTATATAAAGTTTTACTAGAGTTACACGTTAATAATTGTTAAGTTATTATGATATTATATATAATGGTAAATAATCTTGTTTTTTTTTTAAAGATTATTAAACGAGAAAAACATTTTTTGTTAAGGCGTACAATAATTAATTTAAAAAATATCTTATGTCTTATTATGGGTTGTTAATGCTTGCTTTAATATATTTATATCTCATATATATATATATATGTTTCTTCCAAATGTGTAATTAAAACTAATTTTACTAATATTAATGGCATAACAATAATCATTAGAAACTTTTCTCTATTTTAACGCTTTATGCAAGGAGTGTTAGCGTTAAAGAATGAGAAGTTATTAAAAATATTACTAAATATAATTTATTTGAAATGTTTCATTCTTTCTCAGAATTGTTCATTTAGCAATGTACTTGATACTTTAGTATTCTTATAAAACAATTGAATGCTCATAAGAATATTGCATGTACTTACTACCACGTTTATCTTAATAATAATAATAATAATAATAATAATAATAATAATAATAATAATAATAATTATAATAATAATAATAATAATAATAATAATAATAATAATAATAATAATAATAAACCACAAATATATATAATAAATAAAATCAATTGTTGCAGATTAAATATGTCCAGTGATCTCATGTCTTTACATATTGGAGACCGAATATTGGAAGTAAATGGTACACCTGTAAAAGATCAGCCAGTAGAAAGTATAGAAAATCTCATACAGTATTCGGACACAGTTTTACAGGTACATATATATATTCCTATAAGATCTGAAAAAAAAAGACTTTGGATAATTGTAACATTGCTGTTACAACATATTCATTGTTTATAGTTGACCATTGAACACGATCCTGATGCAATGTCACGTCGTTTAACATTTCCTACACCACCACCAGCATTATTGACAACTGCAAGTCCAAGAACAAGTCCAGAAAATAAAGAAAGACTTTTTAAACGTCGTGACGAGGGTTATATCAGTGGAACACGAAGTAGACAATTGAGAAGGACGAGAGATCCCATGCACAAAGAACGTAGCAGTTCAATGTCGCGTTTATTAGACGGGTAAACATTTGAATAAAATTTTTTTAATTTGATTAACAAATAAAATTAATTAATACGATTTTATTAATTATTATTATTACAGAACAACTCCAACAAATCCTACGTGTGACTTAAGTCGAACCAGATCATTCCGCGTAGAGCCAAAAAATCAAAGAATATTTCGTGCCAGCGATTTAGTGAAAGGTGAACTTCTGGGAAAAGGATTCTTTGGTCAAGTATTTAAGGTCACTCATAGGGACACGAATGAAGTTATGGTGCTGAAAGAATTGTACAGGGTAGACGAAGATGCTCAAAAGAATTTTTTAAAAGAAGTAATTGTTTTCTTAAGTAATATATAATTATTAATTATATATATATATATATATATATATATATATATATATATATATATATATATAACAGGTGAAAATTATTTAATAATAAAAATATAATCCTTTTTTAAATTTTAAGGTCGCCGTACTACGTTCGTTACATCACAATAATGTTCTACGTTTCATTGGTGTTCTTTACAAAGACAAAAAACTACATTTAGTTACCGAGTACATATCAGGTGGTACATTGAGAGCTCTTCTTCACGATACCAACGAACCATTACCATGGGAACAACGAACATCTTTTGCAAAAGATATTGCCGCTGGTATGGCATATTTACATTCCATGAATATAATACATCGTGATTTAAATTCCCACAATTGTTTGGTAAGAGAAGACAAGACCGTAGTTGTGGCAGATTTTGGCTTAGCCAGGATCATACAAAACGGTAATTCCCCGGATAATCGTAAATACAATAGACATTCCGACGGGGAAGCAAAGACGTCGAAGAAAGAACGTAAAAAGAGATATACCGTTGTTGGAAATCCATATTGGATGGCACCTGAAATGATGAAGGGTAACAAGTACGACGAAAAAGTAGATATATTCAGTTTTGGAATAGTAGTTTGCGAGATAATAGGACGGGTACAAGCTGATCCTGATTATCTACCAAGATCTTCGGACTTTGGATTAAATCAAAATGCATTTAAAGAAAAATTTTGTGCCAATTGTCCGGAAACGTTTTATATGATCGCCTTTCTCTGTTGCGATTTAAATCCAGATAAAAGACCACCCTTCGAGCTTATGGAAATTTGGTTGGAGGGATTAGCAATGCATTTGTCCGTGGGAGCACATTTACCACCTGATTTAGATTTTGACATCAGACATTACACTGGACCTAGTCCGAGCAGTAGCGAATCAACGACTCCAGAAACTTTAGTTCCGCAATTGAAGCCTATTAAAGAAGGTCAAGTCCATCAGGAAAAGAAACGATCGAGTGGTTGTGACGATAGTACATTGGAAAGAGAATTCGAATGCGTGGAGAAGGAATTACCACGTAATTCCGAATTAATAAACATTCGAGGAAGATATACCAGGCAAAATAATAAACCAAATGAAAGCTCAACGTGTTCGAATCGATATTCAAGACAAAATTCGAAATGTAAGGAAACGATGGAAAGAGAGAAGCCTGATATCGTAATATCACACGATTGCACCGATTATAATCGATATTTACGTCAGAATAGTAAACAAAAGGACGTGGTAAAACTCGATGAGACCGAATATCTAAATCTAAATCGAGTACCAACTCTTGAGAAAATAAGATACGTAGGAAATTCAAATCCCTGTAGTTTCTCCGATGGTCCATCTGAATTCTGTAAGGTCGATAACAAATGTTCGTACAAATTGAACAACAACAACAACAACAATAACAACAACAATAATAATAACGTGCATACCAAAAGTATGAGTGGTGGTGAATCCAGTGAATCGAATTTAGATACACCATCGAATAACAAAACGAAACAGGATGGAAAATTCAAGATACCAGATGCAGGAAATATCGTTGGCTCGTATCTAAGACAAATAGGAAAGACAATAGGTACGATCGACAAGGCAAATAAATCATCTAACAGTCAAAACGGTGTTAGTCCTGGTTTAACCGATTTCAAGAAGACAACAACGCCAGGAGAGACGATCAAGTCATCAGGTAGTTCTTATTTGAGAAGGACAAGGATATCACCGACTAAGGAGACAACGAAGAATGCCTTTCAAGGGAAGGATAATGTTTCGACTGATGTTGTCGTCAAGCAAATTGAATCAACGACGTCAGTGTCAAGTGCCAAAGAATTGGTTCCAAGTAATAATACGGATAATGGATTATCTAGACAAGCTAGTGTACTTTCTGATGTCGGTAGTATATTATCTAGACAAGGAAGTCTCACGGTATATGGTAGTTTATCTAAAATCAAAGAGAACAATCTACCATTCCTACGTAATACGTCGACGAGCGATGAAAAACATATGGAGCCTAAAATTAATACAGATAGATGTACGACAACCTATCAGAACCGTGAACTGTGTGATCTTTCATTCGATCCTACTAGAACGGATGAAAGGCAACGTTACATAATATCTCATCGTCTAGAAAATACACAAGCAATGTTGGACGATCCTAAAACATCTGTCATCAATTCTAAGTGTCTTTATGATAGCGGATTCAAATTATCAGCCAATGCTTTGGCCGAGTATGCTGAGTGTTATAAAAATTTAGATCTCTGTAGGCAAGATAGTTTTGGCAGCGATAGTGCAGTTGGTACTATGAAGAGCGATTTTTTTGCTGATTTAGGTTTCGTCAAATTGAAGGATGGTAGATTGACACCGGACATCAGTCATACTCCTGAAAGGTGCTGTACACCTAACAGACCGACATCTCCTATAGAAAGTACTGCTTTGTAAAGAAAGAAAAACAAACGAAAAAAAAAGAAAAAAAAAAAATAATAAAAAAAAGAAAAATAAAAAAAAATAAATAAATAAATAAACAAATAAATAAATGTAAAAAGGAAAAGAATGAGGAAGGAGAGAGAACGGCCATCGAACGCGCGTTTAATGTTATTTTAAGAAAAATACGAAGAGTGTATAATATTTTATCGAAGGTTGATAACTCACAAATTACTAATTCTGATCTCGTTAATGTTAAATAATTTCCGTGTCATTTTTGTGTTTCTATTATCGTTTTTTTTCTTTTTTTTTTTCCTAATCTCTAATGATTATTTTTTTTGTTTTTTTGTCTTTTCCCCATCTCTGTTCTCTTTGTAATCTTCGCAGAATATCCGAAAGTAACGTGGCTTTACGTAGAAACGAATCCTTAATATTGTTAATAACTATTTGATATATATACAGACAGTATTAATGTATCTCATTTTTGCTACAAATTTTTATCGAAACGAACGAAAAAAAAAAAAAAAAAAGAAAAGGGTGTGTATATGTTACGTGCACTTGCTGCTGTGGTAACGAGGTGTATTTTTTTCATCGATTAAATTTCATTGGAAAAAGAAATCAAAATTAAAAAAAAAGAGAGAGAAGGAGAGAGAGAAAAGAAGAGAAGTAAACAGTAATTATAATAGCAATTGCATTCCTACGAGTTTTCTTGCCATTTATGTTATTCTTTTTTTCTTTTTCTTTTTTTTTCTTTTTTTTTTTTTTTTTTTTTTTTTTTTTCCTTTCGTCCAACGTGTAATTCCAAATACGAGTACAAATAATATTGGGATATTTTTTTTTTCTTTCTTTTTTAAATAATAATTATGATAATCAATCGCATTAGTTTATGGCTAATTACAACACAGCATTTATTAGACGATTGATTTCTTTTATCTTTTTTTTTTTTTTTTTTTTTTTTTGTCCACCCATTAAGTTAACGATAATTCGACTGATCGAAATTTTCTTTTTGAGAAAATGACGGTGCAATGTTTAACAAATTGCACCACCGCATCCCCAACGAAGATGCATCGAGAAGACTAATATACATACATATATATATAAATATATATATATATATATATATATATATATATATATATATATATATATATATATATATATATTAAATATCTAACGTATAACCATTCCATCCAAGATTGATCCTTGAAAAGGTGTAAAAAAATTTTTTAACAATCTAATCGTATCAAAAACTTGTGGTCTTTGAGATAAAAGGAAGAAAAATGCAACACAAAAAAAAAAAGAAAGAAATAAACAAGTAAAAAAAATTACTAATAATAAATAATTAGATGAAATAAGCACGCCGAAAGAGTAGAAAGTGAAAAGAGAATAAAAAAAAAAAAAATATATATATATATATATAAACATTGGCAAGCTGTGCTCTTTTTTCTTTCTTCTTTAAAAAATTATTATAAACTCGATTTGTAGAATAGAGATTGTAAAAAAAAAAAAAAAAAAAAAAAAGAAAAAGGAAAAAAAACGAAACAGATGATATGTATATTTGCGAGGTTTCTTTTTTCTTTTCTTTTCTTTTTTTTTTTTTTCTTTTCATTATTCTTTAGAAAAAAGAAACACAAAAGAGAGGAAAGCTATGCGAATGTATAGATCTTATATATCGATGTACATTAAATATTTACATATACATCGTCAATATCTTAATTAACGTTCAACAAATTATTACAATGATGAATTTGTTATTCGATCATTTGAAACACATTAATTATTAACAAAATTAATGTTACAACGAGTAACGAAGATATCGATGATGTAAAAGAAATATAGAAGTGAATATGTATAATACAGATTATTTGTATATAATTTTGTATATGTATATATATATATATATATATATATATATATATATATATATATATATATAGACACATTACAGCACACAATGAAAATACATGCATAAAATAATTTCAAGATTGATCACGTTATAGTTAACAATAATAACATGTAATAACTATTTCGAGCTTTATATTTGTAAAATAGAAACTTTTATTATAATCCGTCGTTATTTGCGTGTACCTATGTATACATATAAAACACACACACACACACACACACATACAATACAAACACAGATACATATATATATATATATATACATATACATACAAGTACACGAGCTTCCTGTTGTTTGATGCACCATTTAAAAAGAAATATTTGTCATCTGTGATAATCAAAAATAAGAATTAATTCTTTTCATTTGAATATCATAGTTTCAATATATTCATCGTGGAAAATAAAACCCTACTGTGTGTATATGTGTGTGTGTGTGTGTGTGTGTGTGTTTGTGCGTATGCGCGCGCGCATGAGCGAGTACGTAAAGCTTATTATTACATAATATATAAAATTATTGTAATTTTCTTCGTCTGATACAAAAAGAAAAATGAATTGTAAAATATTTTCCATGAAATCTTAAGAAAATGATTCATTAACACGAAGTGTATATATATATGTGCATGATAATGAAGATTTTAATCAAATTTTGGATTATTATCTTCGAGAGAACATTCAAAAAATCCAGCAACTTTGAATGCCTACATTATTCCACGAGAAATAAGAAAACAACAATACAAAGGAAAAAGAAAAAGAAGGATTACAAAATTTTTAAATTATTCGATCGATCAATTCGAACGAAAGATACGTGAATTATTTAAATAAAGACGAAAACAATGAGTTTACTATTTCGCTCTAATGTTTCTAATAATCATTGGTCTCATATTGATGACACTAATTTGATCTGAAAAGGGAAATGAATGACGATTGTAAAGGAAAACAAAAAAAAAAAAAAAAAGAAATATATTCATCGTTAATTATTCCCTCGGAAATGGCATACACACATATACACAAATAAGAAGACATCAAACACATTGTATATCTTCGTAAGAAGAATTAGAAGAAGACAGACAGTATTACTCGCTCGCATCGTTGCTCGTTATCTCTCTATTTATCTATCTATCAATCTGTCTATCTATCTATCTATCTTTCTATCTGTTTAATCTCTTTCACTTTTCTCGCGCGAGATAATAAAAGAACGTGTGAAATTTTAAATCGTCGTTCCTCCGTAGCAGCGTGTGGCGAGCACCAAGAATCCTGTAAAGTTCTGTAAAGATATAATTGGGAACGTGTAGATGCGTTATTTTTATAGGTGTTATTATAACGAAAGTTATTGTACGGGCAAATGAGAGAATGTAAA
This sequence comes from Vespa velutina, assembly GCF_912470025.1. Classification (NCBI taxonomy): domain Eukaryota; kingdom Metazoa; phylum Arthropoda; class Insecta; order Hymenoptera; family Vespidae; genus Vespa; species Vespa velutina. The sequence goes on along the minus strand of NC_062199.1, from coordinate 2,327,425 downwards.
TTCGTTTAATTCATTCGGTTCATTTAAACGTACCGAAGAAGAACAAAAAGATTCTTTTACGAACTTAAGATTTGATCGGAAAAAAAAAATCGTACTTATTCGCACGTTTATCGTAATCAAAAGTAAAAAAAAAAAAAAAAAGAAAATGAAAAAAGTGAAAAAAAGGGAAAAAGTAAAAAATGGAAATGAAATAATTTTCAAATCTGACGAATCATCATGGATCGTATTAAATAATTATTGAGAGAAGATAAAAAAAAAAGCGTGACGTATAAAATGCGCTCGAAATATGTAATAACGATAATAATAATAATAATAATAATAATAATAATAATAATTATAATAATATAATAATAATAATATAATAATAATAATATAATAATAATAATGAGTTAATGATAACGACGATAACGATAATAACAATTGTGGAAGTTATTGGATAACGTGCATAAACAGATTTCATCTGAAATTTCTGATCGAGCTCGATTTCAAAAGTAAAGATAACGAAGAGATAAGAAAAGAAAAAAAAAATCATTTAGATTGTCAATTTTTCTTTGCGTTTAGCCGAACCGAACTTTTGCTCAAGCAAGAATTTTTAAGCTTTTCGATTTCTACAATATTAATCGCCAAATCATCGTCGAGAATAAGCCAAGCTCGTTTCAAAATTTCGTTGTATCTTCCACAGATATTCTACGTGGAATTTGTAATAATTATTTGTATAGAAATATTATTGAAAAAAAAAAAAAAAAAAAAAAAAAAAAAAAAGGAAAAAAGAAACAAAAATGAGCTTAACAAACTAATCTCGATGATGTTCGTTGGAAGCGATAGGGTCTTATATATGAAAGAATGCATTTAAGGATGAAGTTTTATACCTTTAGTATTCGTTACCTGTAAAATTCGATGAATCCTTTTGTGCAGAGTTTTATGTAACTATATAGGGAACAAGTGTTTTATTTAACATTCCGATAATGCATTACAAGAAAAAAAAAAAAAAAAAAAAAAAGAGAAAAAAAAAGGAAAAAAAAGAAAGAGAATAGAGAAATAAACTGTTGACGGTAAACGAGTGTTATTCGTCTGCTTTTCCTAACAATCTATTATATAAATTTTCCTCAACTATCACGTGAAAAATATTTAAAACATGTTCACTATCTACTACATGTATATAGTAAGAGTAGAACGTGTATCGTTCATAGTAGAGAAAAGTTTTGTTCATAATTGCATAGAATCAATAAATGATAGAATTCCAATATCTGGAACTTCAATAATGATTCATAGTCAAATGGTTTAACTTAAGTGCGCCTCAACCATCAGATCAATAATAGGACGCCGTACGGAAAGGATTGAATATGTAAATAAATGAAATAAAAAAAAAAAAGAAGGTAAACAAATAAGCAAGAAATGTTATGTCGATAAAACAGAGCTCTACTATTACGAAATATCTACTAATACCGATCGGTATAACAAAGTTTTACTGTTGTTATATATTTTGTTCCGTCGATATAGTAGAATTTAAAATATTACTTGATTTATTTAGTCAGAAAAACATAAAACAATGCTCTACGATAATAGTCTGATAATAATTGATAAATGTAACTAATAACCGATTGGTTCGATCAATAAGATAAAATTCTATTACTTCCTACTAGTAAATTATCATCGGTTGGTACCAGTAATAAGCGTAACGCATTTGAAAAGATATAGATAAAACAGTCACCTGTAAGAGTCGATAAGTTGGGTGAAAAATATTTTCGTTCGAGAAAATGATAAAAGAGGGCGACATTGATCACTTCGGTGATCTTTTTATCGACCAAGATAGTTATTTAATTTAATTAGAAATACTTGTACGAGAAGAAATTTCAAAAAGTGATATTTAAACGCGATTTCTTAGATGCAACTAAAGTTACATTCTTGACTGATAATTCACAATTAATGATAATTATTATAACAAAAGATAAATATTTATATTGATAGTTTTATGGACAAGCAAATTAAATAGATTTAAATGAAAACAAAGGGAAAATTGAAATGAGGAAAATTATTTGAATGAACGAATGATATATAATAAAATTGATTTTCCTGCGATAATTCTTGTTCAGAGAAAGAAAAATGGTTATTGGGCGACCGGATAAAATTTATGGAATACGGCGTGTCGACGGAAATCTTAAATTTTAACGTCCCTGTGTCGCGCTCGCTGTCGAGCTCGACGCTGCCGGTTTAAGGACCTCGCGTGGAGAGGAAGAGTGTGCCTTGGGGTGCGGCGCCGACTCAACCCCGAACTCACCCTTAAACTTATCCCCCACCCCTCAGACGGAGCTGTGCAAGCATCGTTGCTGCGAAGGACGAAGGACGGAAAATTACGAACGGACCGTGGAAAAGCGCATTCGAATAAAATCCTAATAAAATGCTTTACTCTATTTTCTTTTAGTTGTACGAAAGGAAATAATTCTACTTTTAAAAACTTTTTAAAAAATCATTCTTTTCTTTTCCATTATATTTCATCGACGGAACGATGCAGATATCGTTACATACCTGTTAATCGATTAGTAATATGATCGATTGTAAGAAAGAATTCGATGGACGAGTATAAAAATTTTCAACATTATTGCATTTCATTATGCGAAACAATGAATAGATATTTGTAAAATAATCTAATAAAATTGAATAAGATTTATTTTTAACATTAAAATTTTATCAAAAGAAAATGACGATCCGAAAGTATGATTATGATTATTTTAAACGATTGATTAACAAAATTGAAAGAAAGAAAAACGAATCGATGATTTTTTGAACAGATGATATGAGAAAAATATCCAACGTCGTTCGTTTATAGACGTAGAAAAGATACAAAATGGCGTTGTATCTTCTCACGGAGGAATCAATGAGGCATGGAAGTAGCCAATGGCGTCGTTTGTAGACTACGTTAAAATAGAAGAAGAAGAAGAAGAAGAATAAGAAGAATAAGAAGAAGAAGAAGAAGAAGAAGAAGAAGAAGAAGAAGAAGAAGAAGAAGAGGAGAGAAAGAAAGAAAGAAGAATTCGCTCTGGGTGAATTCAGCTATCTCGTTGGTCGGCGTCGCCGTCGGCGGCATCCTACCGCGATAACGCCATTATGCGAATTCGCGATTTGCATATTTCAGAAAGCGCTGCACAGGAAAGCATAAACAACTCGGCCTCGCAACGAGAGCACTGCGGCTTCCTCGTCAGATGAGTTACACGCATGGAAGATTTACGGAGAGTCCCTTCTTTTCCCTCTTTTTCCTTTTCCGCCTTTACTCTCCCTCTATCACTCTCTCTCTCTCTCTCTCTCTCTCCCTCTCTCTCTCTTTCGAATTTTTATTAGTCTCTCTCTCTCTCTCTCACTGTACCAACCATGTTCTTGTTAAACAAAACTAAACTCAAAATTTAGACGTATACCCATCTCTCTTTTTCTTATTTCTCTTTTTCTCTCTTTTTTTTTTTTTTTTTTTATTCGTACATTTCTTCTTCAATCTTTATTTAATTTCTAACGTTGTATCGTGATCCATTTTATTAGGCCGTGTCTTGTAAATATTAACACGCAAGCGTTTACAACTAAAATGTTCGATATTTGAATTTACATCATTAAACGAGCCTTTTCAACTTCTGAAAATCTACGTTACATGTCCATTCTCGTATAAATCTTTAGACATATACGTATATAAAAGTAGAAAAGAAAATCATGAATTAGCTACCGACGATTACCGATCATGCTTCATGGTGATAAGAAAACGAGTAAATCGTAGTGGCTCGTTCGAGAGATCGTTCGACTGCAATCGAGTAAGAATCGTTTCGTACTTGGCTCCTTTTCAACTCTTTCTCTCTCTTTCTCTTTCTCTCTATCTGACATACACACATACACACACTTACTCATTCGTAACAACATACATACATACGTATATACGTTTCCTACAATGCAATACCCGATGTCTATGCTGGATTAAATCAAAAGAAAGAAAGAAAGAAAGAAAATGAAAGAATTTGTCGTGGATTTATGCGCGTGGTCGCCACTTCTACGTAGGAAGAACGGATATATGTGTATGTATATAAAGTGAATGAAAATAACGACGAATAATTCATCGGAGATAGTTTGTACGATGTTGTCTTTTGATTAATATCGAATCGTAGGACGTTGTCCGTGCATCGACGTTTATTTATTTATTTATTTATTTTTTTTTCTTTCTTTCTGTTCTTTCTTTCTCTCTCTTTCTTTCTCTCTTTCTCTCTCTTTTCAATATTCTTCCTTCTCTTCAATATCTCGAAAAATATTTCTATCTTTCTCTTTTGACGCGCAAAACTTGGAACGAACGAATTATACTATAGCGTAAAACGGATGACCACGCGTGTGTATCTCAGGCGTGTAATTGATTCGTTACGAGCTCGGTCTTACACGACGGATAAGTTTATCTCGCGATGGCCGCATCGAATGGAACCGGTTAGATAACGAGCGGCGCTACACCATATAATAAGATTTTAATTATTCGTATAAAGAGAGTCGTCCTTCGTCCTTTTTTTTTTTTTCATTCTCATGTATTTTCATTTTATTCGATGAAACGAATTATATTAGGTTAACCATAAGTTTATTACTTTCTTATCAACACGTTCAGTGTCAAAAATAAATTTTTTTTTTTGTCCAATGAACTTCTCCAGCAAATATTTTATAGTCTTTAAATCCAACAGAGTTCATTGTTTTATTATTATTATTATTATTATTATTTATGATTTTAAAATCTTTCATATTTCTCTGAATTCGTGAATATTCATGTTTTTTTTTTCTGAATAATGAATCATTCAAGTGAAAAGTTACCAAGTGAGCTTTTATTCTTTTTTTTTTCTTTTTTCTTTTTTTTTTTCAATCTAAAGGAAAAATTTCTAACGTGAGACAAAGAGAAAGAGAGAAGAAGAGATTTAGTCCGGAATGACGTTGTAAATATTTCCTGTCATCGTACCATCGTATTCTAAACCGAAAGGACTCGGTTCTTTTGTCTTGTTCTTTATCCCTTAATAAGGGTACAACGAGGGGTTATGGTAACTTTTTGAAAAATGTGTCACTCGAAATTACTATTGGACACTGATCGTAAAGATTATCAACGTTCTGTGTCTATTCTTCACCATTTACTCTTTATCTTTGTCCCTCTTCATTCGAAGAATCATCGGCAAAGTCGTTTGTCATTCTTATCTTTTACCATTTATTGCACCACATCGAACATTTACACGAAAAAAAGGAAAAGAAAAAAGAAAAAAAAAAGGACAAAAAAATCGGTTACCACAGTAAAGAATTGAATTACTTATCGTCATCATTACATGAGCTTTAATTATTGTAAAAATTATTAGCGAACAAAAATTGATTCGGAGAAATACAAAAATGTTGAATGAAAAAATATTAGATTTGATCAAAGATTAAAAAACATTGGGATGTATATATATATATATATATATATATATATATATATATATATATATATATATATAGTTTAAAAACGTCAGCCTTTTCACATTCTCTTCTATTAAAAAATAAAAGAAAAGAAAAAAGAAAAAAAAAAAAAAATAGAAAAGAAACGAATCTGACGAGGCGTTACCTGAAGGACCGAGTGCCGTTGAACACGGACCTTTGTCTTTAGCCTCTGGATAATTAAAAAGCCGCTTGAGAAGACGGTGACGGTCGAGAGAGAACTTGCAGGAGTCGGTAGATTTCGTCTCCAAGAGGACAGGAGATTTCCTATCTCGAGTTTACACCCATCGACCGGCACCTTTCTGTGGCTACCTTCATCTATCTAAGAAAGAGAGAAAGAATCTTGAATACTTGAATACAATGATTCTAATTCGTTCTGGAATCCTTTTGTAAAAGTTTGTATTCCTCAGAATTTAATATATGAATTTAATTAAGTATTTAATCGTTTTTATCTTATGTAACAAAAAATTAATGCATACCAAATTTTTTTATTCTTTTCTTTTTTCACTTTTAATAATTTCAATTTTTCTATCGTTCATCGCTTTTTATCGTACGTTTAAATAAATAATTTTCATGAGAAATCTTGAAAGAAAATCAGATTCGAGTCATTTATGGATTAGCTTTACCGTCAGAAATCTCTTTCTCTTTCTCATTCCTTCCACCAACGAGGAACATTATCCCTGTCTAAGTTAAGAGCCTATTAATCACTATAAACCAATAGACAACTCTTGCGTTCATATTTTCCCCTTTACGAACAACCATGCGGCTTCTCAAAGCTTCTCCCGCGCGTTGTTTAGTAAAGAATAAGTAAGAGGAACGTAGAAGGAAAAGACAGAAAGATGAACGAAAATGAAAGAGAGAGAGAAAGAGAAAGAGAGAGAGAGAGAGAGAGAGAGAGGAACGAACGAGGAAAAGACAATAAAAGGAATTACAAAAGGAAGATAGAAAGACGAACGGGATAGAAAAAGACAGGAAGATAAACAAAATGTAAAGGACAGAAAGAGAAACGAAAAAGATATAGGAAAAGGGGAAAGAGACTGAAATAGTGAAGGAAGGAAGGAAAGAAAGAGAAAGAGAATAGTGACCCCCTGCTGAGGTATCGGTTACGCTTAAACCGCGTTTAAGGCCCCTCGAAGGCGGTCTTTTCGATAGTAAGGCCGACCATGAGGCCTCGTGGAAAGGACTTACGAGAGGGGACCGTTTCTCTATCTCTTTCTCTCTCTCTCTCTCTCTCTCTCTCTCTTTCTCTCTCTCTCTCTTTCTCTCTTGGTCTCTGGAAGGGCCCCGACGGTGGCGCCAAGGAGATCCGTATCTTGGCGCGAGGCACCGAGAAAGGACCCCTCGGTTTCTCCCTTCCACCGGAGCAACCTCGTCAAAGATAATATCTGATTCCGAATCGTTCCTTCCCTCGTTTCTTCGCCACCCCTTCTTTTTCTTTCTCTCTTTCTCTATGTCTCCCTTGCTTTCTATCTTTCTTTTTCTTACGTTTCTCGAAGCTTCTTCCTTTCACGTATCTCGTAGCTCGTTTTCTCTTCGAATGTCATCGTTCTTTCCCTCTTTCTTATGTGTATGTATATATGTATACATGTATGCACATATGTATGTATATATATATATATATATATATATATATATATGTATGTATATATGTACGTACGTATGCTGCATGTATGTATGTATGTAAAAGAGAAAGAGAGAAAAGGTCCATTTCCACTCGGCCAAGTCGTATTAACGATCGAAAGAACGATCGAGATCGATCGGATCTTATACTCTGTTATCCTAATTTCGTGAGCTTTCTTTCCCTTCTCCCTCCCCCATCACCATTCCCCCTCTCTTGATTATATTATTCGATGTATATACATATGTATATCAAAGTATTTTCTTGATATATCAGAAAGATTGGATTTTGTCGAACGTGAGTTTAGTTTCATCGGATTAATGTTGTTGTTTCTCTTTTTTTTTTTTTTGTTCTTTTTTTAACCTTTGGTTTTTTATCTCTCATAAAATTCGTTCAGATGTAATGTATATTTATGAGCAAATAAATTAATTTTGCCACGTTTACACGAAGACCGAATTCTTTTCTTTGAATAAAAGAAAAAGAAAAAAAAAAAGGAAAAAAAAAGGAAAAAGTGTCGGAGGCGCGTAAATGAAAATTGAAAGAATTCAGAGAATATAAAAATAAACGAAATAAAATAGGAATCACAGTGATAGCATGTTTTGAGTTTGTATAACGCGGTGATATTGAAAAACGATTGAAGCAGCATTAGTTGAACTTTTTTCTATCGCTTATCCGTTCTCGTATACAATGGATTCCCTTTTTCATTTATATTTTTATTTTATTTTTATTTTGTTTTGTTTTGTTTCGTTTCGTTTTGTTTTGTTTTGTTCATTTGTGACAGACACATCGTCATTGTTACGCCTTTGTTACGCCGACAATTTTCCATTGAGAGTTGAACATTGTTATCTATTCCGTTTGAAAGACTACATTTTATTTCCCACCCCCTACCCCTTGCCCCTCGTGTTACCGCAGTTATGAAAAAAAAAAAAATAACCAAATTAGATAAAGAAAAACGAAAATAGAAAAATTCAATCGTCGAGAGAGCATTTGTTTATCCTTTTTTTTTTCTTTTTTTTCTTTTCGAGAAAAGAAAATTGAAATTCAGTCGGAGTGATGCCGATCAAAGGAAGTTGCAGAACGACATACATACATACATACATACATGCATGCATACATAGATGCATACGACGCTCGCCATCGCTTCCTCGTTTAATTGCTCGTTACCGCTTACGTTTTAATTACGATTCCGCTTCTCTCGCGGGAACAGTCGCTTGCGTAAGGAGTCAACTCCGTCCTCGTTCTCTTCTCCGATGACATAGTCCGCTTACGGTCATTTCTAAATTACGTTCAATTAACGAACGATCTTGTACTATCAAATACGTTCCAGTTTCGAGAACTGTTGAAAAATAAAAATGCAATGAAAAAAAAACTGAATTCTAATCTAAAACAGATTATGTATATTTATTGCTAATTATAATATTATTATAATTGCCGTGTTCCTTCTATAACATAAAATATTATATATAATATTATATAATATATATCGTGTAGATATTATATAATATTACATTCGTATAAATTGTATATTATGTAAAACAAAAGTTCTTTTTTTTTTTCTTTTTTTTTTTTTTATCTGAAATAGAAATTCATTTGATCCTACATACATCATTTGCATATTAACTATTAGCGTAAAGAATAAAACAAAAGAAAAAAAAAAAAAAAAAAAGAAAAAAAAATCATTTTTTACAAATCCAGTTCGATGCTTTTTCCCAGCAGCTTTTCCCTTTTCATCCTTCTATCCGTCAGGATCTTTCGCGTGGACGATCGATCACGAGCCCTCCTTCTTGTTCGAAGGAAAGAGGGCTACTCTGTTAAACGACTCGGAAGTGAGGAGGAAGAGAGAAAGATAGAAAGAAGTTATCGAGGGAAAAGATAAAAACGAGACGCGTTTTCTGTTCCCTCGAAACTTCAAATTCCCTCTCTTCGTTTATTTAAATTTCCTTAGACATCTGCTATAGTTAACTATAATTATTGAAAGTAAACGATGTTCAATTAAAAAACATAGCTTATACAATATAATTTGATATATTTTGTCATAAAATTAAATCAGTAATAACAAGCCTTTTATTTAGAAAATATTTTAAAACTATTTTTATGTTTATTAGTACTTACATAATAGATCTATAAAAGAAAAAAAAGATTGATTATTATATAAATTTGCAATAATTCATTAATAGTTAATAATTAGTTTTAAATGTATGCTATTAAAATTATTTATTTATTATTTATTTGATTTGATTTTGAACGAATTTAGAAATGTTTAAATAAACGAATCTGATGCCACGTTTCACTTTGTCATTGGTCCTATTTTTTAAAAAGAATTAACGTCGTTTGAACTTAATAAATTTTTCGCATAATTCTTCATCTTCCTTTTTCCCTCTGATTAAGTTAACTATAAACAAAATAAAATATGCATTATAACGGAAATGCTATTTCCGTACAGTTCTCGTCTATTATTTGATAGTTTCGTAACCAGAATGGCTGCTGGCCTCGCTAATGGCAAGCATAATCTGCTTCGTATATCCATAGAGAGCTTTAGCATTGTTCGAGCATCGACAGTATACCCGGATGGTTAATACATCTTTTAATCGGGCTACGGATTATTTTTTCCTATCATTCTTCCTGCGTTCTTTTGTAAAAAGAACAAAGGAAGGTGAACGATTATTTCGTTGGGGAGTTTGTAACCTCAATTTCATATTAAAAAGAAACTAAACACTAAAATGTTCAACAAATTTAAAATTTCTACAATAAATCATTTATTATACTTAATTTTATCTATTATATCGTTCAATTTAAATGCGTAAAATTATTGAAATTTTACGTTTCACATTTTATGAAATTTATCTTGCTATACGTTAAGTATTATACAACAAATTTAATCACAAAATCTTATAAAAATTTTCTTCTTAAATAAAACAACTTTCGTATCGTAAATAATTTAAATGTGTAACTACGTTTAATTAAAAAAAAAAAAAAAAAAAATATAAGTGATTACAATAATATCTATGATAGCATATAAGAAGTTTTCTCTAACCATTAAAATATTATCTGTGTGATTTTATGAGATGGATAAAATTAAAAATAAATAAAAATAGAGAGAGAGAGAGAGAGAGAAAGAGAGAGAGAATGTGTGATATAACGAGTGACATTAGAATATCATAGATTTCTACAAAGCTAGTTAGAAGTTAGACGAATCGGTAGGTGGAATAAAGAAGGCGAAAATAAAAGAATGGATAAAAGTTTAGAAGAAAGGAAGAAGGGCAAAGGAGTCGGCACTTTTGAACAGGACACCCCATGGCGTGCGACATGCCTCGTCTGACCGCCATTTAGCGTGAACCTGTCTACTATCTCGATCTTTGCCTTATTCACCCGTTTTTTTCTATAAAGGATTAAAAAAAAATTTCTTATCCCGTAGAGACTAGACAATCATTCGTTATCGATGTTATTTCAAACTATCTTAAATTAATCAAATTTCAGGTCTAACGAATCAGATTTAAATTAATCCAATATTTTATAGATTGAATAAATCGTATAAAAATTAATTATTTCGATCGTCATAAATGTTTTCTTGTTCTGTTACAAAATAAAATATTACTAGATATATGATTAGTTTGAAACGTTATATATAATATAATATAATATTAGCTAGCCTAAAACAACACTAATGTTTGGTGTTGCCGTTGCTGATGGTTATATGGTAGTATAGTTTACAGTCATGGTAGTAGTAGGTCCGGAGTTATGTTATAGCCGGCCATAAACGAAATGAGAAAACTGTCCAGCCGCCGCTGAAAAATCTCTGCGGAATACAAATGCGTGATTTTTTCAACCGGCCGAGGGCTTTTTTTCTGGCGAGGACATTCGTTGAATGAGCTCGAATCACGTTTCTTCCCTGACTTTCAAAAATCCTTTCGAGAATAGACTGATGAGATCGAGGACGATCGTTTCAAATATTAACCAAATTTGATACATTTTATTGTTTACAAAGATTCTAAAGAAATCCTACAAAAAAAAAAAGAGTACAACCTTTTTTAATCCATACCATTTATTACCAAATAGTATACCTATAATTTTTAATATTGCGCTGGTCTATGAGCAATTATATTAATTTTATTTTGAGTTACAACAATTAAAACGATTGAGATTGGTGCATTTATTTTTTTCTTTCTCTCTCAAAGAAGATGAACAAATTTTAGTAGATCTTTTCTTTTTCTGTAAAAAAAAAAAAAAAAAAAAAAAAAAAAAAAAAAAAAAAAAAAAAAAAAAAGAAAAAAAAGGAAGTAAGCTTGTCACGTAAAAATATATTACGAGATCGTCCTTCGATCGAATAGTTTCGATTCTAGCCTCGTCCGGTCGTTAGACGAACAACTTGAAGATCAAACGACAATTCGGTAAACGAGAAACGCGATTTACATTTCAACTTGGAGTACTCGTTAGAAAGGCAATTACGAGACGGACTATGATTTATTTACATTAAGTAATTGCGAGATAAAAAGTATAAAGTTAATGTATATTTCATGGGACATAAAAAATTCTCTTTGACATTTCTAATTTCATTTGAAAATTTTCGAAATGTATTTTGAAAAATAAATGAAAAAAGAAAAAAAAGAAAGGAAGTATTTGATATAACTTCAGAGTCATCATAGCTATTTGAAAGAAGACCATTTTAATTCAATAAATGTTCTTATTGGCTAATAACAGGCCATTAGAATGAGATCATTTATTTATTTACAAATCCCTTTATTTAATTGTACTATCATTATATTTTAATGAATTAAGTAGATCGCTTATATTATTAGTTCATCAAACATGTTTATTACGAATTAATCAACGGACCTACAACAAATAATTCAAGAAGATGACATTGTAAAATATTTAATTCATTTGTATACTATGTATTTACGAAATTTTTATTAATCATGACGCATATTCATTCGCACTGTTTACCAATCAATCTCTATGATTTAATGATAATCATAGAACGATGAAGTAATATTGGTATTATATGATCATATTGATTTATTTAATTATCTTACAAGTAATTAATTAACAGTGTATATGATTAATCCTATAAATAAAATATAAAAATAGTCTATCGATAAAGGTCTAATCTTTCTCATTTTATCACGACGTTTCATATACATTAGAAGAGGAAAAGACAGGAGCCACGATTCGAATTCTGTCGGCGGGTCACATAGCTCTTATTCCACGTCGACATAAATACGACGAGATTAATACGCGCTCGACAAATCCCAAACGGCCCGTAGTTTATTGTTCGATACCATAGCATCTATGGGGGGTTAGTACGAGAGGGTTTCACTCAGTAGTGGTAGTGGTAGTGATGGTTGTGCTAGTAGAAGTACTGGTGATGGCGGCAACGAAGCAGGATGCACGTAATAAAACGAGAGGGGGTGGTTTCAAGGGATGCTTGGGGTGGATCTCGGTATCGCGCCCTCGTCTGACCGAATCGAATGTGTGACAGACTGCCAGCAATATTGCACATTCCTATCCGTCTATGAATTCACCCAGAATTCATAGTTTTCCTATCCGTGATAAGCTGGCTATTCCTATGTTTCTTATCACAATAATAATCTCTAGCTCTTTTCTTTCAAGAACATATATATATATATATATATATATATATATAATTTTTTTAATGTTTTCAACATTTTTAGATATGTAAATCAATGTTAAATTTATAATATTTAGTTATGCAAGAAATGTTAATAATTAAATGTAAATACGTACAATAGGTTTTGTATGTAAAATTACATATATTCGTAAATTAATCCACGAAAGTTTTGTCGATTGAAACAAAGAGATTTGAGATTTGAGAATAGTGTCAATGATTGTTATCGTAATATTGTTGTTTGTGTGAAAAATTAGATCAAAACAATATCAAATAAAATTACTATTAGATTACTTTTATAATCATAGGAAAATTACCGAAACATACGAATTTCCGAAAATATCTATCTAAAAATTTCAACACAGCGCATAAATATTAATAACTGCATAGTGACATTTATAGATTTAGGATAAATCTAGAGTGGGGTAATAAAAGATATTTGGAAAAGGGAGATTCAAACAAGACCAATATTATTGTTCACTGTGGTATCTGAATTCTTATTCTACCCACAAAAGATACCCACCGAAACGAATCTGTTTCGTTCTAGTTTCCTATCATAAAACCAGTATCTAATTTATTGCCACGGTGATAGATACAGAACGAAATCACAAATGACACGCGGCATCGAAAGAATTTCTTCTTAGATTCGCGAATAAAATTAATTAGAAAATTTCTTCATTGTATAATATTAATATATAACACAAATATATCGTGCGCACGTATTTTGATTTAAATATTAATACAAATAAAAGAAATCAATTAAAACAATTAGAAATTAGATTTAAAAGCAATACTACAGTAATATATTGCCTAATAAATTATCGATGATATGACCGAACTACGTTGCTTCAGACCAAGTTAAGACTTTTTTGAACACTGTAACGAAGAAGAAGATCATCCTTTTTTCTTTCTAAAAGATAAATAATATGAGAGAAATCGGTGGGATCTCTAGCGATCGATGGATCGCTTTCTTTGAAGCTGCCCATGATCCGACTCCTTTGGTAAGAGACCACCGGCAAGTAAGTATCAGGGAGAGCAGTAGAAAAGAAAGAGAGAGAGATAGAGAGAGAGAGAGAGACCTTTCGTGAGGATGATGGAGATTTTCAGTTTGTTCGTGACCAGAGGAACGACCGTCTCTACGAGCACCTCCAAGAGTCAAGCTCGTTACGCGGTACTTATCTCGGCAATGATGTAAATCTGCACGAAAAAAAAAAAAAAAAGAAAAAAGAAGAAGAAGAAAAAAGAAATCATGTCAAAATGATTTCCAGTCGTCAATTATGACAATGATATTTAAACGATAAAAAATTGTTCTAAGATATATACATATATTAATAATACTACACGATGTATCATAGTATCAATATATTAAAAATTCATTAGGAACGAAAAAAAAAGAACTTCTTTTCGTTGAAATAATTTAATCCTAAATTAAGAAATACTTACTTCAATCGTACGAAATCTATCTTGATTTTGGTTCACACCTTCGTTGTTCCATCCATGGTCATTAGATAGCTGGAAAAAAAAAATAAAAAGAAATGAAATTTAGACACAGGGAGAAAGAGAGAGAGAAAGAGAGAGAGAAGAGAGATGAGAGAGAGACCACCAAGCTTAGCAGTACTTACTACAGACATTTACCTATACACCTTCTCTCGTACATGCAATAACGAAGAGAATCGAGTATGAACGTTAGCGAGAGCGTAGTAATGGCGGGGCCATTACGCCTCGATCCAGAGAGTTCTCTTCGATACCGTTGGTACTAGGTAATACTAGTATTAGTACCAATCACGGTGTTGGTGAGTCCAAGTGCAGAGGGTCGACTAGTGCAGGGTTATTAATATCCCATCGTGATCCGTGGCTGGGTAAAGTAATCACAGCTCTTCGAAATGGACGCGAGAGGAGATCTCAATCTGCTTGGTGCAGTTCGCGAGACAAGGCTCGTGCACGAGACTGTTTCAAGCAGCTTCTTCTCTCTCTCTCTCTCTCTCTTTCTCTTGATTTCTCTCTTACTCACTCTCTCTCTCTCTTTCTCTTTTCGTCGTGACCCCCCAAGAAATCTCTCTACTCCGTGCTCCACAATTATAGAGGGAATATAATCGTGTCTGGTGAGTCTGTAACCGCGTTGGTCACGCATCCTCTACACCCTCTCTCTTTCTCTCTCTCTCTTTCTCTCTCTCTCACTCTATCTTTCTTACTCTGACAACTACTTCAAAATGATGCATTTGTTGCGAGAGCTAAGACGAAGAAACGTCTGCTCGAGCTTCGAGGCTGACGTCTCAATCGACGCCTGACGAACAAGAACGATTCGGTAGCTCCGTTTACATTTATTATTCTACGATTTCTTTCTAATTGAAATCGTTAAAAAAGATGTCGGCAATTTATAATCATCGATAGAAAAAAAAAAAGTATATGTGAAAGTGTCGTTCGTTAATTAAATACATATAAAACATGCATTTACAATAATTAAATCGTCAAATTAAGTGATATTATTAAAATTACTTACTGTCAATAATAACAATAATAATTCGTTCAGTTTTCATTATTAATTATCTCAAGAGAAATACGACAAGAAATTTACTAATCGATTTAAATACAATCAAATATACGATTCTAAAGTTTTAAGGGCCTTGATAATTAAACGAGTAGTACATCTTACTTCCGGTAATGATATATCGTACAAAACGATTACTTTTGGGATTATTATTTTAAACATGATTATTCATATATTTAATTTTGTTATCTTATCTAAGAAACTATTTATTGAAATGATTTCTATATATTAATATCATGTCTATAATGTTTTTATAACAACGAACATATAAATCGTAATTAATTAAATCATTCGGAAGAACGCTATTGGTCAAGAGATCAACTACACCGCAATTGTGAGCCCTCATTGGTTGTTCTAATTAGCGGTTTCTCTTTCCGGTATGCTCTCCGATCAAAGAAGTACGAGTTATATGTCGTCTGTATAATAGCAGGTAATTAACATATTTTTTCTTTATGTGCATCTGTTTCCAATACGAAAATCGATTGTCGAACTTGCGATATCTTAGAGGAATTGTTCGCAAGACGGATCGTTATTCGCGTTTGATCGAAAATATGATGCCTTGTTCGGGGACCATTTCACCGTCACATTTAATCCTCGTTTTATGTATTATCTCGATAGATAGGCCACTATAGATATTAATTTTCTTAGTTTTCAATGAAACATTATACGTTCCAATAGATTTCATGCCTCTATATCGGATTTTTCATGTTTCGATTTTTTACGATAATAGATCGAAAAATTATAAATTTTTAGACGGCCATATAAGATGTGACATAATGCGCACGCGCGATGGGATTCCCCGGAGTTGCCGGCTCTACGCCACCATATTGAATCTGCGTGTACTAACAGGTTGAAGGGAAACTTTATCGTCCTCTTAATTACAGGTAATTAATATATTTTTCTTGAACGTACAACGTCTTCCTATGTGTCAATCGATCGCGGAAAATTCCATTTCTACGTATGAGTGTTAGCACGTAATGTTATCGCTTTTTTAAAGAAATATTCGTAAAAATAGAAAATGACTTAATTGCATCATTCCAAGGAGCTATTACGTAATATATTTTCGTCCTTTATTTTCGCGAGACAACCTTTAATAGTGTTTTGCGTCTTAATTTTGTATTTTATGTATCTTGAGCGATCGTATTTCTTCCATTCGATCTTCGTACATACCTGTGTATATATGTTGTGTATCATATATATATATATCTCTATATCTATATATATATATACATGATTACGTCATCAGCATACACACATACACGTAGATACACTCATAAGCCATAGTTATATGTATGTATACGTTTGTCTCAGATACTAAATACTAGTTATATGTACCCATGCATATACTTATATATATATATATATATATATATATATATATATATATATATATGCATGCTATGTTGACATAACCTTATTCTATAGTAACATGGCTATTCATTTTGCAGGTTAAAATACTTCATATTCTAACATGCTGGGTCTTTCTAACATTTTTGTTGGTGTGCAACATCTTGTCGGAGCAGAAAGCTCATTGTGCATGACTCAACAAGAGCTCTGGTAAGACAATTTCCTTTTGATAAGTTATCTCAATAATATCAAAGATTTTTTTTATATCAATGATACTTATAATTTTTTTTTTTTGACTTAAATAAAACAAGTGTCTTCATCATTCTAGGATAGAATATTCATCGTGCAAAGATAAATAAATATTCTGTTAAAAATAATTATTTATTTAAATGTTATCTAGATAATTTTATAAGTAAATTTTATATGAGTGATATTAAGTAATTTTTTTTTTCAGCTGAACAAAAGAAAAATCTTTGTCATTCTGGAGGTGGGCAGGATGCTCATCGTGCACGGATCAACAAAGATTTAAAGTAAGTAAATCTTTCTTTTATTTAAATTTCACCAATATTTTTTTTGATTTTTTTATTATAACAATATATTAACCAATAATTCTGTTTTTTTTTATTTACAGATCATCTTTGCCATCGTGCGCGAAGGGCAACGTATGAATCGTGTGTTGTATCGTTAAAATAAAAATAAAACAATCGCGAAGTAGAAGCAGTGTTTGTACGTCGATGAAAATTTTTTTCTCGCGAGACGCGATATAAATTAATTTTTTAAATTGTGCACATTTGTATCGTCTGCGTGCAATGCAGTCAGTTTTTCAAGTCATTGTTTGTTCGTACAAAGTTCCGTTTTTTTTTTTCATTTTAACAGTTGCACCGATTTATATATAACAATAGGGTTTCGCGAATTAAATTCAGTGTCGTTTCGTAAATAATAAACATACTTATGCGCGTATTAGAGTCAGTGCATCATGGAAGATGGACTCACCTTACAACAATTGCAATGTTCATCGGGTATCGACCACCTCCTCTCATCCTCCCTCTCTGATATTCGACCTACAGGATGAGTATTTTGGAGCCATCAGAGAACTTCATAAGTAGTATGTGAATGAATTAAAGTTCCTCTGGTACCCATCATGTCGAGGACGAATGGTCCGAATCGACACGGGTTACTGGTTGTAATTTTTCCTTGTAGATTATTGAACGAGCACGATCGTGAGTAATTCCTCTTTTGGATTTACTCGCGAGTGGTAATTCTTTAATCGTTTCTATATTTCATTATTTTTATATATTGAACATGTTTGTTTATATTAGCTCAGGATAGAAGGGTCTTCTTGCGGTATCGTTGATTTTAAAAGTGCAATTAATGAACACTTCTTCGTTTATTATTTGCACGCGATATGAGCGATGAAATCGGGCATTAATTTTTTTAATTTCGTTGAAAAAAAATGTCACATGATATATGGTACACGTTATATACATTGTTTTGCATTTATTCCATGTATTAAAAATGAGCAAGAAGACAAACGCGACGGATAGATTCTGAATAACAAGTGATAGATCATGCTCTTGTTTATTTATTAGAATAGCCACTTGTTGAACGGAATTGTCCGAGGTTTTTTCATTATTTTTGCATGTTGAATTAATTAAATATTTAGTCAATTTTGTTTGAATAAAAAAAAAGTCTCAATAGTGTCATTGCTTTTGAAAGGAAATTATCGAGTAGAGTCATTGTTAAACAAAGAAAGAGACTTGTAGAATCATAGCCCGTAAGCCTTAGATCAAGTTAATCAATTTTTAGATTAGGATTTTCAGCTACTAATTCCCGTCTCCTCTTCTCATACTTTTTGCGTTCTCATTTATACGCGTGCCCAGATATTACTCGTATGAATGAGAAACAGTTAGTATGGGTTTAGTTTTAAATTATCCCTTTGGCGACTGTTCATGTACTAATGATTGTGCACGATGTACGGTTCACCTGTGTGTGCGTTTTAGGCGGTGAATCATACGTCGGTTTGCAATAAACTGATATATAAATTCATATCCCATATACCTAACATATAATCGTTAATGTTATTTTTCATAATGAGATTTACCAGATTTTCTGTTCATTTTCAAATACTCGTATGTAGTACTAGTATGTACTAGTATTTTTTTTTTTTTTTTAGTCATTTACGCAATAATCATTAGCCGTGACAGTCGATTACAGCAATTGGTACGTACACACCTTAGTATATAAGTTAGAAAAAACGCGGTTGAGCTAGGGTGTCAGAGATGCCCCGGGGCATACTCTCTAGTTTAGGCTTTTGCACCCTGGCGGTATGTGAGAGAATCGTGGAGTGTATGTGTTGGAACGAATGTTTTGCTATTTTCTTTTTATAAATATAGGTATAGGTAGGCAGGTAGTATACTTCTGTGTGAATGTCTTTTTTATTTTAAGTAGGTAGGAACCGGAAAAGACACGGCATATAATTTTCACTCGGTAATGAAATATTCCGTCTTCGGTTATTTACAAAGTTTCAGGAAATTTTATAATTTTTCATTATGTCAATTCCTTCCTCATATTTTCCTGATGTTATTGTGCATTGCAATATATGTCAGTATTAAACTGCTTGGTAGTCTTTGCATGTATTAGAATATAAATGTTTAATTCATTTGCAAAGATTTTTCATACACGTGGGATATCTTAGTATTATGTATATTAATACTTTGCATATTCGCGTTTTTCTATTTATATAAACAAAGTGAAATTATTTAGGATGTTTTGTATTCGTATATCGCATGCTATATCATATAATACAATATATTGTACATTATTAATTTTTTTCTGAATAACTTTGGAATATTTTCCATACGAAGTATTAATTCTATGATTAATTTGTCGAATGATTTTTATAATCACTTAATACATTTGCTCATTCATTTTCAGAGTAAATCAAATCGTTATAGTAATGTATTCAGCCTATTATTGTAATGTTTTTTTTAAATTCAATTTCTAATCGTTTTTAGCATTTGTTTCAGGACTATTTCATCGATCTGGATTATAACTTGTTTTGTCTTTTATTTCTCAAATTAATCGATTTATAATAAAATTGCATTTCTTTTTAGAAAAGAATGCGATTTTATTGTTTATATTTTTATAGAATGCTTTACAATTGTTTTATTAAATTTATGTTTTTTTTTTTTCACGTTTCTCTGTATTTACTTATGTTTAAAAGGAAGACACTGAAACAAAAGTATACATTTTATACAGAATTAATATTAACAAAGAATAGTTATATATATATATATATATATATATATATATATATATATATATATAATTATATAAGTAATTTATAAATATTAATATATAAATAAAGTATACTGCATGTTTTATACTTATCTTAACGTTTATAGAGTCTGGTTGTAGGAATATATTAATTCTAAGATCATTATAAAGAATAGTTATTTTAAGTTTATGATCGAATCAACAGAGTTGGTCAATTGTCAAATGCAATAGTTAAGCTTCTAATTTAAATTTAGAATTGTTAATGATACGTTAACGATAATATTTATTTAGTTGATAAGAAATATAATTTGTACATGTTCGGAATGTACAAATTATATTAGAAAAAATGGACTAAATTCTTTTCGGGTATCTTCAATCCACTATGGTCAAGTGAAAGGAGAATCCATTAAATACAATTTATTAATTAACATTTGCATTTCAAATATAGTAATCATCAGAGTGTATATATAAGTATCCATACTTATAGAGATTTTTTATTTTTTAGAGTTCATCATGCTTTACGTATTGATTGAACTTTTTATTCCAGCATAACCATCGATGTGTTCTACCTATTTTTTTAAATTTATGTTAAGACTAACAAATAAGTCATGTCTGTTTCAGATCATTTTTTTACGATAACATAACCGTCGTTTGAAGATAACAATTTCGTTATTACTTCGAACTTATTGTTCTCACAATAGTGGTTGATAAAATGTGTGTATTGGATTCTAAACATTTTATATATGTATATATATATATATTTTTTTTTTTTATGGGGAATATAATCTTTGAGACAAATATTAATCAGGAAATATATCCTGAGTTAAATATCTATGTTAGATTTAGAAAAACTTAATTAATTAGAAGAATAATTCATTTCACTGTCATCTCATTATTATACAAGTACAAAGTATTATTATATATAATTATTAAATATATATAAAAATTTCTTCGAAACGCGCGTAAACAAATAGAAAACATTTGTCTTAAGTAATTCGTTTGTTTGTTTTTCTTTTTCGTTCGTAGTCGAGTCGTCGTGTTAAAAGAATGAAACCGGAAGAGAGAGAGAGAGAGAGAGAGGAGAGAAAGAGAAAGAGAAAGACAGATATAAACACGGAGACGTGAGTAAGATAGAAAAAGAGAGAATGAAAGGGAGAATAAAATAAGATAAAGAAAATGAAAAAGAGAAAAAGGATGAATGGGAAGAGGCACGCACGAGGTAGGCGCCGCGTTAATTTCACTTCGAAAAATCGTAAAATGCAAATGAGGGATCCATGGTTTGGGCTGGGCCTGGATTGGCAAATTGCGAGAGGAGCTGCCCTCCGCGTGCGACGGCCGTGCTGGCGCCCAAGGTGGTCGAGTAATTTTGTTTGCTATCTTTCTCTCTCTCTATCTCTCTCTCTCTTTCTCTCTTTCTTTCTCTTTCTCTCTTACTTTCTCACTGGCTTCTCGCGAGAAAAAAAACGGCAGCATCAGCAGCAGCCGTGCTGTGGACCATTCGGAGTTCCTTCGTCGTCGTCGTCGTCGTCATCCTCCTCCTCCTCCTCCTCCTTCTCCTCCGTGGAACATAAAAATGTGTTGATTATACGTTTGCTCGTGGTTCCTCAGCTCGGTGATGTCGTTAAAGAACGCGTTCGTTCGAAGTCGACGAAATCGTTAAACGTGAGGACTATCGATCGATTCGAGGACATCTTTCAATTTGATCGTTATTCTTTTTTCAACTCACGCAAGATAGAGCCTCTCTTTTCTCATCCCTTCGAATATTATATCGAAATAATTTTGTCAATTATTTATAATTTATTTGAATTTTTTTCTTACAAAAATTTCAATATTATTCTTTTCTCTTCTCAAACATTACGTGGAAATAATTTCATTGATCGCTGATAACTGTAATAAGAAAGGATGACCTACCGCAAGAGATTTAAAATCTCTTCTCTTAAAAAAAAGAACAATTAACGTGGAACGAAGAGAGTTCGTAAATTGAAAGCTTAAATTACCCGACGGGACGACGCCATCTAATAATAATAAGAAGAAGAAGAAGATGAAGAAGAGGAGGAGGAATAATAAAGAACCATCAGAAAATGAAGATGATGAAGATGATGATGAAGAAGAAAAAAAATGAAGATGACGTGATGCAGTGGCGAAGAGAAAAAGATTTTTCATCTTTTATCAACTAATAAAAATTAATGAAAATTCAAATGTGAGAAATGCGAAAGAAGAAAGAGGAAGAAAAAGAAAGATAGAAGAAAGTGTCAAATGGTAGAAGTCAGGCTGACAAAAGAGAGGCTCATAAATCCGAAGGAATCGCGAAGATGGGTCCTTAATCGACGGTTCGTCGACTAAACCAATAAAACTAATGAATCGCGAAGTTGTGCGCGCGCGCGCGCGCGCCCACGTCTCTCAAAGTTGACTCACGTGTTGGTGGTGGGCCCTTGGGCCCGGATGTTGTTCCCTTGCCTCCTGCGATACACTGCGAGCTGTCCGTCCGTCAGTGTGTGTGTGTGTGTGTGTGTGAGAGAGAGAGAGAGAGGGAGAGAGGGAGAGAGAGAGTGTCTATCCATTTCGTTCATCTTCGTCTCTTCGTTTCTCTTTGCTGGCGAAAGATTAAAAATAAATAAAAGGCAATAAGTGCGGGACCCCGTGCGAAACCTGTCATTACGCGAGGCGGGCCCACCTTGTTAGCTCAGTGGGCCTCCATGACCATATCCAGTCGCTCATTCAAGACTCACGGAGTCCTGGCGCCTGCGCCGTTAAAATTGACCGGAATTCTCGGAATTCTTACCTCCGACGTTATCCGGCCAAGCGTGGATCTTTGCAACATCCTCCTCCTGCTTCTCCCCCTCCCCCTCCTCCTCCTCCTCCTCCTCCTCCTTCCATTTTCTTCTTATTTCTTTTTCTTCCTTCCTTCCTTCTCTCTTTCTTTCTTTCTTTCTTTCTGTCTTTATTTATTTCTTTATTTCTTCTTTTACTTGTTTTCTCAGAGATGGCTGAAATTTGTGATAGGATTTGAGTGATGCTGGTGGATCATCCTCTATCCGAGTTTTTCTTTTTTTTTTTTTAATGTTTAAGATTGAGGGTACATTTAAATTTAGAATTACTCAATTTCTAAGTTGGATTATTTTAACTACTTTTTTATTTATTTATTTATATATATTTTTTCTTTTTTTTTTTTTTACGTATCTTTATTCGTCGAATATCGTGCTGACTCAAGAATACTGTTAATTCCAATTATTCTCACTTAATTTTATTCTAGATAAAATTTTGCAAAAAGATAAATCATCGTTGTGAATTTTTTTAATATTTCAAGTGATATTAGAGAAACTAAATTCAAGAATAAAGCCGTATTAGAAAAAGAAAAAAAAAAAAAAAAAAGAAAATGAGAGAGAACTTTTCAAAAGGATCGATCGCGATTACCTCTACTCGAGCTCTTGAACTGCTTATTTTCGCATGCAAATCGCCGTCGTATGGCCGGCCACGTTTCCTCCAAGAGTGCCGGTTAAGCAAAGGGGTCACGTCGAAACGACCGGTATTACGCGTTCGCCCTGTCGTTCGTAATCTCGACTCTCTACCTATCGAAAGTAGAATCTGACGGTTTCGACTTTTTAGAGAACGAGATAGAACGAGAGAGAGAGAGAGAGAGAGAGAGAGAGAGAGAGAGAGAGAGAGAGAGAGAGAGAAAAGAATCAAAGGGTGCTTCGGTAAGCTTTCAGTAAGAGGGCGGATGGAAACACAGCGTAGGAGTCTTGCGCCAGCGAGAGCAGCATTGCTAGTGGTTAATGGCGAATAATTGGACAAAGCAGCCGCAAATTGGACCACCGAGTAAGGGGTCGTTGGGTCACCGGACGCTAATCGTCATCGTTGTTATTTGCATCTGCCGATCTGCTCGTGTTCTTACGTATGCATGTATATCTATTCCATTCCTCGTCTATTTCTCTCTCTCTCCTCTCTCTCTCTCTCTCTCTCTCTCTCTCTCTCTTTCGTTAGAACATCCTCGTGATGTAACGTTCATCTCTAGTACAACTCGTACTCTTTCCACTCGTCTCTCTTCTCATCCGCTCCAGCTCGGAAATAGAAACGACCGTTCGTTTAAGTCTATTCGCAGATCGGCATCGCGACCTCGACATCATGCTAACTTGAGAACTGTTCGCAATAGCTCGGCATCTTGATATTTATGAAATTAATCGATCAAAGTACAAGATATATCTTGTTCCGTTTCAAAAACTTCAGTTTAGATCATTTTGACGAATATTAAATTAGATTATTTATTTGAATATTAGATATAATAAACGATGTAAAGGATTGGGACAGGTCGGCCGTCTGAATGCTATAAATAAAGTTTCTTTGCTAGGTGGGCAAGTGTTTTTCTGGATTAGCGCAATTCTGTCTCTTTCAGGATGCAGTTTTAGTAGCCAACGGGAGTCGTTTGCCTGTAGAGATACTACAGTGAGATCAGCATCGAGGTTCCGGGGCTAATTACGGTAATGAGGCGGGCTAGAATCGGCTGTTCTCGCAGAGACCGACCTGGGCAACTCGCTGGAACGTCGAGAGTCGTGTCGGTCGGTTAGCCTAGCACTTTGAGCATGCCTCGGAAGCCGCCCTCGATCTGATAACACTGAACTGTCCTCCATCTCTCTCTCTCTCTCTCTCTCTCTCTCTCTCTCTCTCTCTCTCTCTCTGTTTCTCTCTATTTCGCACACACTAACAGCACCCTTTGCAAGTTCCTCACGAGCTTCACTAGCAACGACATAGTCCTTTACTCTTCTTCCATCTCTCTTCGTCTTCTTCTTTTTCTTGCTTTTTTCTTTTTTTCTTCCGAGTTCACCTTTCGTCTCGCTTGCATTCAACGGACTCTATATGCGTGTCTTAGTTTTCTCTCTCGCTCTCGAACGTTAAACGTATGTACCTACGTCGTCGGTCCGATTTCACCAAGAGATACGATGATCTATGTCACACGGCTGGCTCGACGCGTTTGCCAAAGCAGAAACAGAAGATTAGATGTTGCCTGGACGATTATAGAAATCTTCTTAAGTGTCTTGATATGATACAATAAATGTATCAAATATACAATTTGAATTTGTTTTCAAGATAACTGAATCTTTGATTAGTAATAATTATGAGTTCGAACGGGCTGGAAGGAGGATGTTATTTTAGATCGGTATAAAGATATTCTTATCTCTGGTTTAAAGGATGATGATCTATCATTTGGAAGTTGTTGCTGAAAGTTAGAATTTCAAGTGGAAGGATCCGTTAAAGATCGAGTCCGACACGAGGAGTCACGTTTCTTTATCTCGAAAGACGCGTCGGGCCGACGGAGGACACGAGTCGGGTTGTAAGTACGCGACGAGGGAGATGTTCATCCTTGTCCTTCGTTGAAAGGATCCTCTAGGCGTGTGTCTCAGGTGGTGGTGGAAGGATCGATGGGTAGAATAGATTAGCAGGGCTTGTGTAACCGAGCGAGAGCCCACCGATGCAACCAGCCAAGAGGTATTAGGTCAAGTAAGTAATCTCTTAGCCGTCACGCCAACAGGAGCCCAAGACTCTTCTACGATGGAAATACATCTTGATTGCTTTCGTCCCTTCGTTCCTCCTATCCTTAGAGATTTCTTATTTTATCTATTCTATCTATCTATCTCTCTTTCTACTCGCTTCCCAAACACCCATTTCCGATATTAACTAATCGCAAACGTGTTACTTTTTCCTCGTATATATCTTAGTTTCTTCTATGGATAGATATTTCTTATTGTTAGGTCATTTTAGGAACAAGAAGAGAAAGGTTTGATCTAATTGGAATCTGACCAATTAGTCCAAAGTTATTTCAGATTATTAAAGAATGATAAAAGAAGTTCGTAATGTATATATATATATATATATATATATATATATATATATATATATATATATTTATTTATTTATTTATTTATTAAACATTACTAAGAATTGTATACAATAATAATAATTAAATCATTTGCCATGAGAGAATTTGAAACATTAAAAATTTTCGAAATTCATGTTAGTGATAATATATGTATACCGGTTCTCGTATTGTATTCTCATTGTGTTCGAAGTGAACGAGGCACACAAAACAAAAAAAGAAAAAAGAAACGTTCTGTTTTCCATAGACGACCTTTCACCAGGCTAAGGCCGAGGTGACTCTCGTTTTGTTTCGTCTGTTCTCGGCCGAATTCGAGCCGCGTGGCGCGTAAACTCGTAAACGGGCGTGTTTAATACTGGTCCGGCCAGACTCGTACGCGCGCACGTCGTTGAGCGGCTTAGGATCAAAGGATCACGTCTCTCCTACGCATACCGCATCGTCCGGTACGAGGCACCGGACCTCGATGCTTCGTGATGGGCATGGGACCGATTGCATTATGGTCTACGCTTTTACTTGGACGAATAAAAGACATGGGCTTGATGTATGTATGTATGTCTTTTGACGTTTGTTCCTTCGACCTACCAAACTTCTTTTCGTATTTGTTTATTTCTAAACACATTGAGATTGAGCTTTTCGAAATGATTGAATTGATAAAATGAAGAAAATTTTCATTAGTTAGAATAAATCGTTCGATTTATAATATCACAAATTTGTATAATAATTGGAAATATTTTTATTCGTACGAAATAATCATAATTAGTTTTTTAACATAACGATGATTTCGATTTGATCAGATCAATGATAACGAGATTGATTTTATTGATTGAATTAATTTATAAGATCACTTTTATAATTATCAATATACGTTTTATAAGATTAGAAAAATGATTAGATAAATATTCGTTCTATAAGAATTCTTTTATTATCTTTTTCTTTTTATCTAATCGAACAATTAAAGTGTATAATATTTGGTTAAAGTTACATTTGTTAAAAAGTACGGGATAAGACTTGATTGATGAAACCTGTCGATCGTTTTCAAAAAGAAAGAAGAAGCGTCGGAATCATCGTTTGCGAGGACGTTGCGTTTTCTTGTGTGAACTGACTTG
The DNA here is from genome assembly GCF_912470025.1 of Vespa velutina. Classification (NCBI taxonomy): domain Eukaryota; kingdom Metazoa; phylum Arthropoda; class Insecta; order Hymenoptera; family Vespidae; genus Vespa; species Vespa velutina. Next base: position 2,300,569 of record NC_062199.1, on the reverse strand, counting down.
CTTCTTCGGCCGGTGAGAGGCGATTTTTGTGCGGAAATCATGCAAGTCCCGCCTCGTACGCTTCTCCAAAGTACGCCCATTTCGTCGTTGGGTGGTCCGCAAGGACTGTCGATCGATCGAATTCTCGTGATCGATCTCTCTTCTATGATTGTCTTTTATATGTCTTGATACAATTATTAAATATTAAAGATATAAAGCGCTTGTTTGTCATTTCTAATCCATATTATAATTAATTATTATTGATTTATTATTTATACTAACTTTTTGTACATATGAAAGTAGTAATGCTTTAGCATTCGATTCATTGGGATCACTTGTGATAGAGCG